>NW_017674625.1:0-39500 GCF_001879085.1 Nicotiana attenuata | reverse complement strand
AAGACGAATTGGGAGGGGGGCGGTGGTCTAAATAGGTTTGGTTAATAGTTAAAAAGTAGTTTCATTTGTTTTGGCTTTAAATGTTTTTTTTGTTAATTACATTTGTTAATTCTTTTTATTACAATTCATAGGTGTCATTATTTAATTGGTTAATTTGACAAGTCAGTGGGGAGTGTAACTCAGGCATATGGCTTGTTGGACTCGGGTATTCACGAGGCTTATTTTTTACGGACTATAAGTGTCAAAATGGTAAAAGGGTCAGTTGAGGTGCTTGTCTGACCGTTGAGGACAACTTCAAGGGGCCGTTTATGTATTTCGCCTATTTTCTTATACCATTATTATTATATTGTTATGAACTGTGGTTGGTTAGTGGAGTTGGACTCTGAGCCTTGTCCCAGCTCGTCACTACTTTCAACCTAAGGTTAGGTTTGTTAATTATTGAGTACATGGGGTCGGTTGTACTCATACTAAACTTCTGCACCTTGCGTGCAGATGTTGGATGTTGATGTTGCTGTGTACAATGGGAGCTGTATCTGAAGATGTACCTGCGTTCCAGTTATGGCTATCACTTGTCCTTGGTATCATTAAATTCGAATTCTGTTCATTTACATATTAAACAGATATTGTACTTATTTCAATTCAGTTTTGTAAAAATCCAAATCTAGAAGCTCACGATTTGTACTACCAGTCATTGGAAATTTTTTGTATAATAGTTCAGTTGTATTATCATTTTTTCTCTTAATCAATCTCATTAAATTGGATAGTTGTTAATTGGCTTACCTAGCGGTTTAGGTTAGGTGCCATCACGTCTAGTTGAATTTTGGATCGTGACAGATGGGACAAGACTGGGCCGATCCGTCCCGTTGGACAGCCATAATACTACCCAAACTACTAAAATATCCGTTTTTCAGATTTCAAAAATTCACATATAGGGTGTGTTTGGTATGAAGGAAAATGTTTTCCATGGAAAATATTTTTCTAGAAAAAGTTTTCACTAAAAATGAGTGGTTTTATTACTTATTTTCCCTTATTTGGCTGGTGAATGGAAAACTTTTACCTGAAAATATTTTCTAGTGTTTGGTTAGAGAGTAGAAAATATTTTTTTATATTACTCTCCTCACCCCCTTCCCCCAGGTCCCTATGTTTTCTTGCTCTCTCCCTCCCACAAATACCCAACATTTTTTAGGATTCTATTTCTTCAACAATTTAATTATTCTTCTAAAATTCACACAAATCTAAATTAACTAATGTGCTGCTTTGCTTTTTTACGCAAAACAACGTTGATATTCATGCTCCATAACTATTAAGAAAATACTCTTTTTTAGTTGAAAAAGAAAGTACTCTTTGTACGTCATGAAAATAAAGTAATTATTTTATGGAAATAAATGTCACGGCCCAAATCCCAACCGGGTCGTGATGGCGCCTCTCGTGAAGACAAGGCCAGCCAGAACAAAACTAACACCTCTTTTAGGGCAATTGATTAATATTAATAAAATTCTAACACATGCTCAATGTAGTCAATAAAGCGAAAAACAACGATAAGAATACGGAAACCATCCCGACACAGCCCAAATCGGGGTGTCACAAGTCACGAGCATTTATCGGAAAATAAATCCACTACAAAGTCTAATATATACAAAACTGGAATAACTAGCAAGGAAAAGAAAAATGGTGCTGCGAATGCTGGCAGTCACCTCTTGACTAATATAACCCTGCCTCTGATCAGCCAAAACTCGCTACCGGGTGAATAGATACCTGCATCTGCACGCAAGGTGCAGGAAGTAAAGTGAGTACTCCAACTCAGTGAGTAATAAAGGTAAATAATAACTGAGCAGTAAGAAATCATGTAAAGCACACCATCACACTATATGGAAGCAGAGTAAAATCCCTTGAGAAAATAGTGAAGCGGTGAAATCTTTAGAAATATTTGGCTCAGTGTAAAACTCTTTTAAAAATGATCTTTTCAACGGTTATGAAATGATTTCAAACAGTTAGTGCCGATAAGCACAAAAATCCGCCCCTCGGGCACAAATACCATGGTATGACAGGTAAAAAGACAAGTAAATTGGCAAATGAGCACATAAAAGTCTGCCCCTCGGGCCATATCTCAAACAGTACCCGCCCCTCGGACTCACTCTCAAATCACTCTCCATAGTATCATATAGTAACTGCTGCAGCGCGCAGCCCGATCCACATCTCGCTGCGGCGTGCAGCCCGATCCATATCTCGCTGCGGCATGCAGCCCGATTCGTATCTCGCTGCGGCGTGCAGCCCGATCCGTATGGGTACCCGCGCTCACTGTGGGGGTGCAGACTCCGGAGGGGCCCCTTACGGCCCAAGCGCAATATCAAGCCATCTCGTGGCATCAAATCTAGGCCCTTGGCCTCATACCAGTATCAGTATAACACTGCTGCTGCGTGCAGCCCGTTCCGTATAGATATATATTGTTGCGGCGTGCAGCCCGATCCAAAAGTATCCTCACAATACAGGCCCTCGGCCTAGCTCAGTCAACAAAATCACATAAGCCACTAGGGCAACAGTAAAACATGATGCTCAACCCAAATATTGTTAGAAATATCATTTAAGTCTCAAAGTTCAATTAAAGCGGCTGAGTTTGTAAAACAGTATAATCAACAGGACTGAGTTCAAGTAGTATATCAAAATAGTGAGGAAACAGTGATCAAAATCCCCGAAGGGTTCAGATAAATGGCGCGAAGCCCAAATATGGCAATCAGCCCAAATTATGATGATAACAAGTAAATTTCAGTCAAATACGCGGTAAAGTATCAGACGGGACGGACCAAGTCACAATCCCCAGTAGTAAACAACACCGCGCTCACCATTAAGCGCGTGTTTCACCTCAATATGGCACTACGTTGTGCAAATTCGGGGTTTCAAACCCTCGGGATATCATTTACAATCATTACTAACCTCGAACCGGCGAAATCTCTAGCTCGCGACGCCCTTGCCCCTCAATTCGGCCTCCACGCGCGTCGAATCTATCCAAAACCAGAACGAATACGTCACAATATGCCAATGGAACAATACCCAATCGAAAACAATCGAAACTCACGAAGTTAGCAAAACCCGAGCCCCGGACCCACTTCTCGAAAATCAGAAAATTTATCATCAGTAGATTCCTTATCTCCTCACGAGTTCGCACATACCAAAAGCTCCCAAATCCGAGCCCGAATGACCCATCAAATTCCACTTTAAAATACCAAATTTCCAAGCCCTAGCTTTACCCTCTTTGATGAATTTCCGCAAATTTCTATGTCAATTCTACCATTAAATCAGGTATTAAGGTCAAGGAACTCACCTCCAATCACACCTAGTCGAAATCACCTTCAATTCCCGTCCAATAGCTCTCAAGGTCGATCAGAAATGGAGGAAATGAACTTAAGCTCGCGGAACGAAATTGAGCTTTAAAACCCTTCTCTGAACAGTCGTTTCCGCATTTGCGGTTACTTTATCGCACATGTGACTTCCGCTTCTGCGGTTGCACCTCCGCTTCTGCGGATCTTCAATAGGCCAAGGACTGCTTTTGCGGTAAACGTCCCGCTCCTGCGGTCTCCGCACCTGCACACCATTTTCCGCTTCTGCGGAATACCCCTCATAAACACGGACCGCTTCTGCGGTCAATAACCGCATCTGCGGGTACCGCATCTGCGGAAACCCCCTCGCTTCTGCGGAAATTCTCCAATCGACCCACGCTCGCACCTGCGCCTCATGACTTCGCATCTGCGGACCGTATCTGCGGCCCCTTTTCCGCAGATGCGGAAATACCAGATACCAGCAGACTTCAGATTTTACCAAGTCCAAAATCATCCCGATGGCCATCCGAAATCACCCCGAGGCCCCCGGGACCTTAACCAAAAGTACCAACACATCCTAATACATCATCTAAACTTGTTCCAATCACCATAACACCTCAAACAACACCAAAACCATCAATTCACATCGAATTCAAGCCTAAGTTTCCGAAAAACTTCCGAAACACGCATTTGATAAAAAACCCAACCAAACGACGTCCGAATGACCTGAAATTTTGCACACACATCAGAAATCGCATAACGAAGCTACAGCAACTCTCGGAATTCCATTCCGACTCCCGGATCAAAATCTCACCTATCGACCGGAAATCGCCAAAATACTAACTTGCCAATTCAAGCCTAATTTTACACCGGACTTTCAAAACCAATTCCGATCACGCTCCTAAGTCATAAATCAACCAACAAAGCTAACCAAATCATAAAAACTCCGATCCAAACTCACATACAATAAGTCAACTCTGGGTCAAACCTTTCAAATTCTAAGCTTTCAACTGACACTGTTCTTTCAAATTCATTCCAAATTTTCCTTAAAACCAAAACCAACGATCTACATTAGTCACAATACATCACACGGGGCGAGTCATGCCCGAGAACTGGCGATCAAAGTGCAAAAGCTCAAAACAACCGGTCGGGTCGTTACAATAAAAGAAAATATTTTTCTACATCATAAAAAGAAAATACTCATTTATTGAAATGAAAAAAATACTTTTTCTACATCATGAAAAGAAAATACTTTTTATATATGACGAAAAGAAAATACTCAGTTTTTTGAAATGAAAGAAATTTTTTTTCTATATCATGAAAAGAAAGTTCTTTTTTGTTAAATTGAAAGAAATACTTTTTTATATCATGAAAAAAAAATACTCATTTGTTGAATTGAAAAAAAAATCTATCTATAACATGAAAAGAAAGTACTATTTAATAATATTTTATTTAGGATGTGGTAGGTAGGGTGGGTGTGGTGGTGGGGATGAGAAATATGGTAGGGAAAGTTGAAAAAGAGTTATGAAAAATATTTTCCCTTCCCTTGATAGGAAAAATATTTTCCTCCAATTGAAGGAAAATGAGTTTATGAGAAAAATATTTTTTCAAACATTTAAGCCAACCAAATATACGAAAAATATTTTTTTCCGTACCAAACACACCCTTAATTATGGTGAATTTTCAACTCAAACAGAACGGTGAATTTGACCCCATCCCCTTTTCCCATTCAGACTTTTTCCACTCTCTTTCTATCTCTCTCGCAATTTTCGAAAAAATCCCAGGCAGATCGCTTCTGAATTTCTGCCTCTCTGATTCTTCCTCTTTTCTTTTGCCTCTACCTGAGACCAACGGTCAAATTTCAAAATGTTTAGAGGAAAAAGTTCCGTCCAAAGAACACTAGAATCCTATAAATGCCAAAGCTATTGCAGCCGTTTGAGGAGAGCTTCAGCTACCTCCTTTCCCTCAAATACTATTACTCTCAAACTCTTTACTTGACAACCCAAGTTTTCCTTAAATTTCTTTCTTTTCTGTTCGGCCTTGAGGCATAAAAACAGAAATCTTTTGGAGTTTGCTCGCCGATTCGCTGGCCCGAGACTTGCTATCGCACCTTAGTTCACTGCCCTTAGCAAGGTAAATCCTAACAATTTTATTTTTATATATTGGCAGATCTATGAGTTAAATGTTAATAATCATGAATTAGGATTTGGTTCTTTCCTCTATAAGTCTGTCCATTAAGTTTTGTAATAGAATGTTGAATTTTTACGTTGTAGAAACCATGCTTTAGCTAGGAGTAGGAGTCTCTTACTTTTCTTGTTATTAAAGTCTAACTATATTTCTGTGTTAAGTCCTCTCGGTCTTAATTTTATGTCCGATTCTTCTCTTTCATGCTTAGAGATTGTGACGGTAGGAAGAGCTATCTGTTTTGTATAAAGTTACATATTAGTGTTGCATCTCCCTTTAAAGCCGGTTCATCTTAAACATTTAACAGAATCTCATAGAAATCATATTCATAGGGTTTAAATAAATGTTTCTTAAGTATATACAAGTGTGTGATTTTCTGTCTGTTGCACCTTTCTTGTTAAAAATCACTCATCGGAACCTCTTCTTTTGTTAAGTACCGATTCTAACAAAATTCAAGTTTTAGTTGAATGTTGTAGGAACTTAAAAGGCAAAGTGGGTTTATATTTCTTCCTATTATCGTTAGAGTAAACTATTATGCTTTTAGAGCATTGTAGTAGGTTTATGGACACTAATTACTAGACTTCAAATGGAACATGGCATTTGACTTCATAACCCAATAATTGCACTAAAAGGATGAAACTTGTTGGCATAAAACTGTTAGCATAGTCTGTTTCTTTCTTTGGATTTCTCTATGCACGATCACGAATCCTAGTACTCTTTTAATTCTTGCTTTTCTCTCTCTTTTGCATGTGCACTTGGAGCTAACATGGAGTTTTAATGCAAGGCTCTTCATACTCGAGCACGGAGTCATCGCATCTCTATTTCGTAGAATGTACTGAATAACAAGAAAAACAAGCGAAACGCTTGAGGACGCCCCTGAGATCTTTTTTCTTTTCCTTATATCGGTCATCTGACTCGACTTGTGCTATTTGAGTTTATCTCCAATTTTTTGAGATTATATGTTGAAATTCATGTTAGCTTAGTATATTTAGTTATGTAAAATCTTTGCTTCTTATTGTTGATTTGGTACTATCTTAATCACATAAATGTAGCCTTTAGATATAGGAACTTAGATTCAGTTTCTTTAAAAAAGATGATGCTTCCGAAACCTTTTGATCAAAACCCTTTCTAACGGCGTTGAGTCTGAGTTTAATAAACACAAGATGTTTAAATTCCAGCTAAATGCTTTTCTAAATAACACACGTTGAAACCTCTTTTCTTTCCTTGAATAATATCTAAAGTAGGAACACTTTTCTCTTTATCTTTTTCCTTTAAGAATGATTTTTGAGTTATTGGTTTACTCAAATCAAAAACTGACTCTTAAACTCATCAGCCTTTTGAAAGGTTTTAAAGAATATAATGTTTCTTTAAAAGTTAGCTTCCATCTTCTCAAAGTTTCAATATTTTCCTTCAAAATTGTTTCGTGTCCATGGAGTTTATAAGTTGGTCTATTGTGAACTAAATTCTTGGCTCAGAATGATTTTCAAATTTCGACCACTAAACCCCCGGCCCATTAGTCTTATAAAATAAAGAATTAGTTATTGTCTACTGAATATGTTGTCCCTAGTTTAATTTAGTTAACCATTCACCCTTCAAATAATTTTTCTAAACAACAAAGTTTTTAATTAATTAACCTAAGTTTGGTTGGTAATCATTCTTAATGAATCTTAAAGAGTTCCTAACACCTTCTTTTTAGGGTAATTAGAGCCCTTACCTAGAATTTTTAAGGTTAAGTTGACCATAAAATGGAGTTCACTTTAAGCATTATAGTTAGCTAAAATTGGTGTCCTAATTCACCGTTAACATAATTAGGTGGCGACTCTTTAATTAATTCAACCTCGGAACTTCTAATAGGTTATACTCTAATTTGACCCGCGTTAAATGGGGGTATAACAACCCGCCATATTAATTGTTTATTTTTTTCTAGCTATATACATAGATTATATACACAATTATACACATATAATACATAAGTTATACATATATTATACATTCACCGGCTATTTTTTGTTTATGTGGTAGGGTGGCAGCTATTTGGGTTAATTCTTAGTGGGATTCTGCCCGCGAGTAATAATTCTCTCAACGTTAGCAATTAAGTACTTATCTTTAAGAGCTTGTTTGGAAAGCCACCTAGGAATTGGATATGAGTATAATTCAGCGTAATTACACAGTTTGGTATGTTTGTCTGGCCAAGTAACTACTAAGTCAGTATGTAATTGGGCGTAATTGGAGAGCTGTAGTTACACTCTCTAATTCTCAAGGGGGAGGTGAGAATTGGTGATAATTACACTATATAGTTTCAAGGTTACTTTTTAAATTTTTGTCACGACCCGCAATTCCCACCTTCGGGACCGTGATGGTCTAACATTTCACTTGCTAGGCAAGCCAACGTTAGACCAATTTATCCATTTTCAACAGTTCAAATTAAATGATGAGAAAGAAACTGAAATAATTGTAATAATCCAAATTAAAATGTGGAAGCCATAACGACCAAAATATCTAATACAACCCGGGACCCGGTGTCATAAGTGCACGAGCTACTAGAATAGTACAAATAAGGGTTTGAATAAAACATAAAGATGTTTGAGGGAAGATATACAGCTAATAAAAAGGAAAGGGGACTCTAGGAGCTGCGGACGCTGTTGATACCCAATTTTCCCCTCATAAATTTAAAATAGGCATGCACACATTCAAAATATTGTACATGCATTTACAAACATGCACAAGTATTTTTACAATTTTTTTTATAATTTTTAAAGGCACTAAATCCATTTATTTCTACATTTTTTTTATCACATAAATGTTCACAACTATCCCTCATATTATTTTATGATGATTTAATCATCTAAATTCAATCATCTATATGAGTGTTCAAACATTTTAATTGCATTTTTTATAATTACATTTGCATTTTTAAGACTATAATCGCATATTTTGCATAAATAGCCCCTACATATGCATTACTACGTTATCTATACAAAAAATGGCTTTTTATATTTTTATAATATTAAGCAATTATTTTAAATCACCTTCATGCATGAAAATTATTTTTTATCATTTAATTAGCTATTTTTAAATTATTTTATTTAGTAAAAATGGGTATTTAACAAATAGCCCCTAATTTATACCCAAAATCGGATCCCCCCAATCCAATTTAATTAAACCCAAGCCCAATTCAAATTAAACCTAGCCCGAATAAATCCAACCCGCCCCAACCCAGAACCAATCGTGACCGTTGATCTCTAAGATCAACGGTCCATAACACCCCTTATCATTTTTAATCCAAACGACCCCCTAACCCAACTCATTTGTTACACCCCACCGCCCTTGATTCCCTCATCTCCTCTCTTCTCTCTGAGACTAACCCTAACCCTAGCGCCGTCACCTAAATCTACCCCAAATCTCTTCGATTCCTACCTATTCCATGAGGTTCCCCGGTGATTTGAGGCCCCTACCGGCCTGTTACATCTTCTGGTTGTTCGACCTCGTCGATTTATGAGAGAATCTCAAAGAGATTCAACCAAGTTTCGTCGAAATCTGACTCACAGGCCTGTCTTATGGCCATCTCCGTTTGTGAGTACTATATCTCGTGTTTATGGCTCGAATCTCTGGTTCCAAATCAGATTTTCTTTTATCTCTGTCACTTTCTCAAAACCCTCATCTCTCACACTTTGAATCTGTTCAGATCCTTGTAGATCTGAAACATTTTCGAGTTTATACGCTATCTTTCCTTAAAAAATTTCTGTTTTCTTTATCATCGACTGATTTTAATGTTCCTCCAAACTAGGGTTTTTGATTCTTTATTATTTGCTGTAGATTTGAAGAGGTTTCGAGTTTCTATAGAATTTTTCTTTAATGGTTTTCTGCTTTCCTTACCGTTAATCTATCCTAAATGTTTCTCTAAAACTAGGGCTCCACTTCTTCTTGTTTCTGCAAAAACTTTTCTAAGAGTTTCTAAGTATTTGAAGCTGGTATCTTCACTCTTATGTTTTAGTCCTTGTTTGTTCATTTGTCTCACTGTCCGCTTCTATTTTTTCGTTATTGTTTATCTCTGTCAATCAAAATGGATTGACTGATTTACTTAGGGCTCGAATCATATTTTCCTGTTAAAATTAGTACTTCCCCGTGATTTTACCTATTTTCCTCATTTATAATCTTTAATTGGTACTACTTGCCTTCTTTAGATTAATTAGTCTGATCTATGGTCTCTAGACTTATTACTTACCTTATTTAACTTCAATCATGCCTGCTGACTGATTTCGTATGAGATTCTCCCTAATTTAAGTGATATTAATTGATTAGTTTTAGCCCTAATTGACTGGTTAATTGATTTGCATACTTTATTTATATGCTGTTAATTTTCCTTGCCTTATTCGTTTACTCTGCTCAATGCTGTATAAGTTTCATTCTTTTCTTTAACACACATGAACATAGTTCAACACGCACACACAGACATAGAAAATATACCAAGTTCTTGCTCTCCTCCTCTATCACAATCTTCTACTCTCTGCTGTTATATTGTCTAGCCGGTTGCGAGCCAAGGCTAGACCTTTAGACCCTGTTTGCTTCACTCTCCTATTGTTATCTCTTAACTGGTATGCTTCCACTACTACCATTTAATTAAACCAATGCATGTTTCCTTATAATCAGCATGTCATTCTTCTAAACCTATATATTTTTTTTCTACCCAGCATGTCTACTGCTATTCGATTTAACTATATGCCCTGTTATCAGCATGTTTACTGCTATTCAATTAGACTATATGTTTCCTGCTATTCAATTTGGCCTATGTGTTCACTGCAATAGCATGTATACTCTTGTTTAACCTATGTGTTTACTGCAATAACATGTCTACTTCTGTTTAACCTATGTGTTTACTGCAATAGCATGTCTACTTCTGTTTGGTTAAACCTATGAGTGTTCTGCTTTCAACCTGTTTACTTCTGTTTCTGCTAGACCTATGTGCTTCTGCTTTCAGCAAGTCTGCATGCCTGCTCATATCTAAATCAGACCTATGTCTGTTTTAGCATGTTCTTTCTATCATGTTCACCTCTTACAGACTCCTGACCAATGTGGCTCCCAATCCCTACTACCCCTTTGAATGTGACTGTCTGATTGATCCCAGCATGCCATGCCTTTGTTTAGTGTCTGCTCACCTAGTAACAGCTAATAAACTAAGTTGAAACTTTAAGTGATCTTGTTTCTATATAGTTTGATTGCCGGGACCTTTGTTTGAGTCACTAGAACTAAATGACCTTGTTTGCTCCTTACTTCCTGAGAATCCAAAACTATTTTCTTAAAACTATCTTCTGATCTCAACTCCTACTCTTAGAACACCTAGGGTCCTGCCCCCTCCAGTGTGAGCATTGCCTAGGAGTCCATGAGGCTCATCTGAGCATTGCCCGGGGTCCCTTGAGGCCCTTGGGAACTTTGACACACCAGGATACTATTGGGCGTATTATGAGAGCATTGGCACGCTCGTACTTGGTTGAAAGCTTGACTTTTCAGGTTTACTGTTTGGGTCTGTTAATGCTCCCTATAGTTGTAGCAGTTTCACTTCTGTAATTCATTATTAATATTGATTTGTAATATTAATTGCTTTGTAAACAGATATTGGGGATATTAGTAAAACTGGGAGGGATTCTTACATATATTCTATTGGGAAAGGGTAGATACCATGCCTATAGGTTGTTGCAATATTTCTTTATTTAGATATCATGCCTATAGGTTATTGCAATGTTTGTTTATTTAGATACCATGCCTATAGGGTTTAAAAATCAATCCTACATTCTAGATACCATGCATATAGGCTATTGCGATGCTCATTTATTTAGACACCATGCCTGCAAGCTCAAAATCAATCTCTGTATGCCAACAAAGTTTAAATCAGTTTTCTACATGTCAATAAGGTTTTAAAGCTAATTGCATTTAGATGCCATGTTTATAGGATTTTAAAACCAATTTATGCATTTAGCTACCATATCTATAAGTTTAAAATCAGTCTCTACACCTAGACAGCATGTCCATAGTATCTAATGAACCAAACCGCCTGCTTAAAATTATTTACTGGTTTGTTGCACTTCTGATTAATGACTAGATATCATGTTCATAGGACATCACTGTGCCCAGGCAAGCCTGTAGGGCAACTGAAATCCTGCAAACTGTAAAACTGTGCTTTTTGTTATTGGTGAATTGTCCAGATTCAGCAAGCCCTAAAATCAGTAGGCAAACTGATTAAGTCTCTGTTACCTCGCTTTAACACAATGCTGCATATATTCTATTTGTTGTGCTCACCTAGATATCCTGCTCTAGGATCCTTTGAAATATCTGAAATCTTGCTGTTTGAGACGTGCTATTGTCAGCTTGTGTGAGGAGGAAGAAGTTAGCCTTTAATTGCCCCTTTATCTGAATGTCCTATTTGTTTTTGCTTGTCGATTAGATTTTCTCCTTTTAAGCACTTTAGGAGAGTCTGAAGGGCCATAAGGAAGGGGCGGATAATGCACGCATAGAGTAACGTTTAATTACAATCGCTTATATAACCACTAAGGGGAGGGTAATTGGGCAGTAAAGGATATGATGATCTGTGAGCTAATGCTATGTGTAGCACCCCAACTTGGGGACGATTACCCCCTTTTAACTCCTTGTTTTAAATATAATATCAATTTGTCTAATTTGCTCTATCTGTTTATAAGACTAATTCACAGAATTTGAATTCGGCCGGGACCCACCGTTGTGGACCTCGAGAGGTGCCTAACACCTTCCCCTCAAAGTTCCACAAATGCTTCAGCAGAGCTGCCCTATTCCATGTGTTGAGGTCTGTGACATTCAACCCTCCTTTAGTTTTAGGCCTACACAACTTGTTCCATGCCACTAAAGCCTTCTTGCTCGAGCTAGTATCACCAGTCCATAGGAATTTCCTACAAATGGCTTCAACCTGTTGAATGATTTTCTTTGGCAAAGGGAAAATCTGTGACCAGAATGACTGTATGGCAATAAGTACACTTTTGATCAATTGTAGTCTTCCTGCATAGCTCAGAAACTTCACTGTCCATTGTTTTATTCTCCCCAATATCTTGTCTGGCAATGGTTTGCATTGGCTTACTGATAGCCTTTTTGTACTTAATGGAACACCTAAGTATCGAAAAGGAAGTTCACCTTTGCTGAACCCTGTAACTTGAGTAATCTCCTGTTGTACTGCACTTGAAACTCCTCCAAAATATATGCTGCTTTTGTTCTGATTTGCCACTAAGCCTGAAGCTTTTGAAAAGCTGTTGAAACACTCATATAATAGTTGCACAAACACCTTATCTCCTCGGCAGAAAAGTAGCAGGTCATCAGCAAAACTGAGCTGGATAATACCCAATTTTTCACATCTTGGGTGGTAGTTGAAGTTAGGTTGATCCTTTAAGTTCTTCAAACTTCTGGTCAGATATTCCATTGCTAAGACAAATAGCAATGGAGACATAGGATCTCCCTGTCTCACTCCTCCTCTTGCATCAAATGGAATAGTAGGACTGCCATTGATATTGATAAAATAGGACACTGTTTTAATGCATTCCATAATCCAACCTACAAACTTTTTAGGAAAACATAGCCCATCAAGCACATGCTCCAAATATACCCATTCAAGTGAGTCATATTCCTTTTGCATCTCTATCTTGATCATGCATCTAGGTGAGACCCCTTTCCTATCATAACCTTTTATCAGTTTATGGCTGAGTAATATATTATCCATAAATCCTCTACCAGGTACAGATGCTGCCTGGCTCTTATCCACCAGTGTGTTCATGACCATCCTTAGTCTACTTGTCAGCATCTTGGATATGATTTTGTATAGGGTAGTACAACAAGAGATTGGTCTGTATTCTTTTATTGAATTTGGGTTCTTCACTTTGGGAATAAGTGTAACAGCTGTGCAATTTATTGGTTTGAACATTTTCCCAGTGTTAAAGAACTGCAGAACTGCCTTTGTTATCTCATCTCCATTCATAATCCATGTTCTCTTCAAAAAGCAAGCATTAAAACTGTCTCCCCCAGGTGCCTTCATATCATCAATAATCTTAAGAGCTTCATGTACATCCTCCTTTGTAAAGGGAGCTATGAGTTCCAGCTGTTGCTTCCTACTTAACATTGGTCCATTCCTTATCCTCCCAGGATGTATGGCACGTATACTTCCATATGTAGATCCCAATAGGTTCTTGTAAAAATCAACCACTTCAGTTTCAATCTCTTTATAGTCAGTTAAGGTGTTACCCTTACTATCAATGAGCTTTATGATTTGATTCTGAGCCTTCCTTCCTTTCATGCTTGCAAAGAAATAAGCATTGTTGTTGTCCCCCAGTTGCAACCATTGTATTCTTGACTTCTGTTTGTAGATTGACTCCTCAATTTTATCCCACTTCTCCAGCTGATTTATCATCTCTTTCTCCTCTTCAATTAGTCTTGATGGTGTACTATGATCTTTCATTCTTCCTTGTACTTCTTGCAGTCCTTCTATTATACTGTTTATTTTCTTCTTTACATTCATGAACTCTTTTGTTATTTAGTTGCTTCAGAGCTGCTTTGACACTCTTCAAATTCTGCCATATATCTTCCATTGTCCCTGCTTTCCATTTCCAGTTAGTTTCCACAATCTGCCCAAATTCAGGATGATCAGCCATACAGATATAGAACTTGAAAGGTCTTCTCCTATTACCACATTTCACATGTATTTCAATGCCCAAGGGGGAATGGTCTGAGAAAAGGGGATTCATGACATGTACTTGCCCAGGAGGCATGTTGAGCATCTATTTGTCATTAACCAATGCTTTATCAATTCTACTGAAAACACGGCTATTAGTCCATGTATATGATCTGCCTATTGTAGGTAGTTCAGCCAAATTGCATTCCTCAACTACTTCTCTGAAGTCCTTTGTTTCACTATCCTGCACCTCCCTGCCTTGCATTCTGTCTTCAACTCTCAGGATTGAATTGAAGTCTCCCATTAGTAACCATGGTTCCTTAACTTGCTTCTCTATGGTCCTTATTGTGTCCTATAATGCTTTCCTATCATTGATATTATGCAGTCCATATATTGCAGAAAATTGAAACTTAGTCTTGCTTGTAATGCTCTTTACAACCCCATGTATCAACTGTGCATAACTTTCTATCATTGTGAATTGCAGTCTATATGGATTCCAAATCACCCATATTCTCCCTTTACATGTGTTGGATACATTGCGGCACCATTTCCATCCAGGTAGTATACTTGTAATTATCTTATCAGCCTTTGTGTCAGTAACTCTATGTTCATATATTGCTATAATATCTACTTTATTTATCTCCACAAACTCCTTTAACTCCTTGTGCTTAAACACTTTATTAAACCCTCTGACATTCCATGTTACTAATATTGAGTAGTTGTGTTGTTTTTATGTACCACCACTACCTCCCCTCCTCTGCTTGTACTGCATTCTTCATTCCTCTTCATAGTTTGATCCTGGCTTGTCTCTCTTAAACTGTTAAAACCATTCAGTACCTGTATTTGTTGTTCGGGTATAGATACTTTTTGCCCTTTAGCTACTGACTTGCTTTTAACTTGTTGCCATTGTTCATCAGTTTCTCCTACTTTGTCACTGCATGTTTCCTGCTCATTCACTCTTGCTTTCACTTCCTGCTGGTGTTGGCTTTGAGTTCCTGATCCTGTGTTAATTGGTTTCCATTCTGTCTTTTGCTTTACTGGTGCTCTTTGCTGTTGTTGCCCTGTCCTATTGTCTGGTATTACTTTGTTCTGCTGTTGTTGTTGACAGTTATGTCCTATTCTCATACATTTTGCACAATAGCTGGGCTTCCAATCATACCACACTTCTTGCACCATCACTCTCCCTTTAGGATCTTTCACTTTAATACTCTTTGGTAGCTCCTTAGTGACATCTACCTCCACTAATATTCTTGCATATAAAATTCTTTCAATGTTTGAAGTACAAGCATCAGCATATATGGGCTGGCCTAGACCACTCCCAACTTTGCTCAGTGCACTTGCACTCCAACAGCTCAAAGGCAGATTTGGCATCTTCACCCATATTGGTATAGTCTTTAAGTCTTCTTCATCAAAATCAAAATTAGCAGTCCATTGTTTAACTACTATAGGTCTGTTGTTAATCATGTGAGGCCCCGAGTACATCACCATATTCCTTTCCTCTAAGCTTGAAAAATTCACCACAAAATACCCTTCATTATGGTAATATACCTTAGGCTTAACAGAGAAGCTCCCCTGCCCAGCTATAAACCTTTCCATAGCCCCAATCATTGGTGTTCCACCAATAACATACACAATAACCGCATATTTCCATTTGTCTACTTCACTATCAGTGTCCTCTTGGCTCAATTCAACAATTACTTCATCCTCAGATATTGTAGGTGGTATATAGCTCAGATCGATACCTTTTTTGGCTAATTTGTTCTCCTCGAATAACATCGACCAGTTCCTTCCTGTTTTTTGTTCCGTTTCTAGCTGCAGTTTCCTTTGAGCTCCTACGTTCTGGATTCCTGTTTCTTTGGTGCTTCCATCTTGTATCTGTACTACTTCTTGCTGTTTGACTTGTATCTGCTCTTAGACCCTTCCTTTTGAGCGTAGATCCTGTTGAGAATTGATCGGAGTTGTCCATTTCACCTCATGTACTTTGTTTCCTCCACTTTGACTTGGTAGCGCTGGCCAACTAGCTAGATTTATTGTTGCATGTGCTTTTCCTTTGTTGATTGATGTTTCCTCCATCAATTTCCTTTCTTCAGTAGTGCTATTATCCTGTATTCCATCTTTGAGCAAAGGAACAGTAACATTACCCCTATTCACTGTAGCTTTTTGTGTAACAATTCTAATAATTCCTCAGTTTCGTCCTTCCATAGAGCCATTTCCGTCATCCTCTGTATGTTTCGAAGCTTTGGATGGCCGTCCTCGTGCTCTCCCCATTCTGGTGGGTGCACTTTAGCAAGACATGCTAAAATGTGCCGAGAGAGAAGGGAAGAGAGATGCGTTACCTTAATATACTTTAACATTCATCCTTATCTTTTTTAAACGTGCAAATACTTGATAACATGCTATTTATTGTTGCATAAATCATGCTCAACATCATACTCCACTCGTGCGTAATCAATCCTATAGCAACGCTAGATGAGTGTTTGCGCTCTTCCTATATATATCACCCACTAAATGTAGAAAGGCGTATTTGCAGTAAAACTAGTCGATCAGCGGTGCAATCTACGGTTCTGTGCCTTTCCCCCTCAAGTTTTCCGCTTGAGAGTACCGGTCTAGACCTCTATAGAAACCTTACTCTGATTAATTATACATGCATCATGGTCAAACCTAGCCGGGTTAATATGTTGTCCACATAATAACCCTTTAAGACAAGCCTCATCCAAAAGTCCATCGGGTTTTCCATAATCCCAACGACGCAACCACGATTGTGCGCATTAATTTTGGAGAAATAAGTGCCAATATGCTAATCATTGTTGTATAAATAGTCGAATCTGGAGGGGGAAAGGGCCTAACCATATTTGTTTTTTGCAGAAAATGAGGCACGAAGTCCCCAGGTTCAGCATGGTCAGTAACATACCACCATTGGTCTGATGGAATTGGAGGGAAAAATGAGGAAGAGAGTCACCGATTGCTAGAACGCTGAGGGAAACGAAGAAGGACATTTGGCAAGGGCATTCCTACTGCTGAACCTGCGGAACTGGGCGACCTGATTGACAAGAGCATCCAGCCTGAAGAAGGTCCTTCTGGGACCAAGTAGATTAGGTTTACTTGCTTTTCAAATGTAATAAGGTCAGGTGCCATTAGTGACTTATCTTATTTAGGGTCATTTAGGGTCATCCTTTTTTTTACATTAATGAAATGAGGCAATTATTGGCACTAAATTTCTCCAAATCAATTTGTCGCTATGCCTACCTCGGGCACAACGGGGCTCCCAAATTAGGACGCGAATTTACATTCCCGTAATATGTGTTTAAGTACTGCAAACTTTTCAGAATCCTTACTGACTTGTTTACCTTTTATTTTTCTTTATTCGTTATTATTCCCATCCCCTAAGGTTGGTTCGCACATACTGGCATCATCAGCATATCACACCAAATCTAGAGCCCTCCACCTCCTCCTCCTCCAAGTAATACGAGAAGCAGAGGGAAAGCTAAGATGGATGACTTAAGTGGTATGCGAAAGGAGAATGCTGAGAATGCGGAAACTTCAGACGGTCGGAGTACTCCGGCACCAGATGACTTGGTTTTGCAGTTGGAACAAAAGATACTAGAGTTATAGGGAGAACTTGAGCAGCTCCGCAACTTAGCAAACCTCTCCCTCACCCTAAACGTCCCCGACATCAACCAACAAAATACCAAAAACCCAGCACCTCCCCAAAATACACCAAACCAGCATCCACAAAATTCTCCCGTACCACATCAACATACAACTCCACCTCAAAATCCCAATCATTTACCAATACTAACTCCAATATAACACCGTCATCAACCAATCCAGTACCCACAAGCCACTACCTATCACACTCCTCAGAACAAACCACAACCTATTCCCGACCCTCAAAACTCAACCAACGACCACCACTACACCCAAGTCCATGGCACTAACCAAAATAACCCTATATATATGGAAATTGTACCTCACTCTACTCAACCGATCTCCTATACACCAGAATCTGCTGAGAAAGACTTGCTCATCAAGAACATGGCCGAGGAACTCAAGAAATTAACAAGTCAAGTTCAGGGTGTCGAAGGAGGCAAAGGGGTAGAAGGTCTGAATTTTGAGGATCTGTGCATACAACCAGACATGGAATTGTCGGAGGGTTACAAACCTCCCAAGTTCGAAATGTTTGTCGGAACAGGTGATCCCAAGGTTCATTTGAGAACTTACTGTGACAAGCTCGTGGGGATCAGAAAAGATGAAAGGATCCAAATGAAGCTCTTCATGAGAAGTCTTACCGGAGATGCCCTGTCCTGGTACATAAGCCAGAACCCTAAGAAGTGGGCCAATTGGGTGAGCATGGCATCAGAATTTATGGACTGGTTCAGGTTCAATACGGTGAATGTACCGGATGTCTTCTACATCCAAAATTTAAAGAAGAAGTCGACTAAGACTTTCCGCGAGTATGCTACTCGGTGGAGGTCTGAAGCAGCCATGGTCAGACCAGCACTAGAAGAAGAACAAATGAACAAGTTCTTTGTCAGGGCACATGACCCACAGTATTATGAAAGGCTAATGGTCATTGCGAATCACAAGTTCTCCGATATCATCAAACTCGGAGAAAGGATTGAAGAAGGTATCAAAAGCGGGATGGTGACAAATTTTGAGGCACTACAGGCCACGAACAAAGCATTACAATCAGGCGGCATATCAAAGAAAATAGAAGTGGGGGTAGTAATGGTGGCTCAAGGCCCAAAATCTCCGCTGACATACCAAACACCTCCACCCACATACCAACCCTCATCTCCCAGATATTCTCAATCCACCACCGCCTATCATACTTATAACACCCAGCTAGCCTACTATCATTTACCTCCAACTCATCCAAATCACCAGAAACCCCGACCTAACTTTGATCGCAAACTACCCAGATAATACACCGCTATTGCTGAACCCATCGACCAGCTGTACAAAAGGTTGAAGGCCGGTGGTAATGTCACTCCTATTCCTGCTGTGGTAGTGGAGAACTCATCTCAATGGGTCAACCCAAACAAAACCTGTGCATATCATTCCAGTATGAAAGGGAACACCATTGACGAATGCCGAACATTGAAAGATAAGATCTGGACATTGATCGATAACAAGGTCATACAAGCAAAAGAGGCTACACCCAACGTCCGCAACAATCCTCTCCCAGATCACAGGGGTGACGGGGAACATGTGATAAAGATGGATGAATAATGGGATCCTGAGGGGTCAATCGGTCTTATTTGGGAAGGCGATGACTTTAAACCTGCAGTCACACTCACTCATATTGTGGTGCAGACGCAGCCATCAGTCGAGGTTGAGGTAACCGCATCGGTATAACTCTACCTACAGCGACACCTATTCCATTTGAGGTAGAAGTGGCCACACCATTCACAGTGACAATAGCCAAGGCCATACCTTGGGATTACATTGCTAAAGCTAGGAGAAAGGGAAAAGCAAAAATGGAAGAATCTGATGCTGCACAAGGAATGACCAGAACAGGAAGGATCTATACGCCCGAACACTTGTGATGTTCTGAACGTCAATACCACACAAGAGGGGGGGGGGGGTGATTTGTGTGGTACCCAATTTTTGCTTATCTGAACTATAGAAGGACCTGGTTCTTCTAGGTGTTCCAACTACTGATGTTTGCGGAATAATAAATACACAAAATAAAGAACACAGAGATTTTTACGTGGATAACACTTGGCTCAAAAGGTGAAAAAACCACGACCTACTACTCAGTAGGATTTTCCCAAACTTCCACTAAAGTCACTGAGCCAAAACAACATTTATAAAACTCTTTGTAAACCTAAGGATTAACTCTAATCCCGTTGTGGCAACCAGCCTCTAACTGCTGCGACAACTTTAAGTTAACTCTAACTTGAATACTCAAAGTACCTATTACAATTGCTTCTAGATAAAGCTGAAAGGTACAATATGAAAATACCTACTACAATTGAACTAGAAATAAGGAAAGACACATAAAACTCTTTATGAAGCTTGTTCTTCAATCTGGTTCATGTAGCTTCAGGTTTGCACACTTGAATCACACACGAACTGCTTGCAAAAAGCCTTGCTATTTTGCTCTCAATTCGTTTAACTTATGCGTTTTTGTGCGACACTATAATGTGAGAACATCCTGCAATTTATAGAGTTACTAGATGAAGAAATAACCAGAGTTCTGATGCAACTCTTCCTTGGTGGAAGAGTTCTAGTTGATTTCAACTTCTAACTCCTTCCCTATCTTGGATAGTGTTCTCTTTGATTAAAGACTCCTTCTCCTTATCAATTATGCAACCTTTTCGATCAGGAGATATTAAGAACACCAAGTTAAGCTTATCTCCTTCACGTGCAACCCACATGCTCGAATCTGCCCGTTTTTGTGCACCTGAGGGATGGACCTAGTTCATCCTGAGTTCCTTTGTCAGTCTTCAAAACTAACCTTTACTTGGGCCAACAACTTGGGAGGATCGAGCAAGGAGGGTGCTACTAAGCAACCTGTCGTTGAAATTGGACCGGATGATCATCGGAGGAAAGTACATGCAAGGGAATACTCCGTTGTCGATCATTTGAACAAAACCCCCACCGAGATATCCATCTTATCACTATTGCAAAATTCGGAGGCGCACAAGAATGCATTGATGAAGGTGTTGAATGAAGCTTATGTTCCCAACAACATTACCTGCGGGGAAATGGCCAACATGGTAGGGAAAGTGCTGAAAAGTCATAAGATCACCTTCCACGAGGATGGATTACCGCCTGAAGGGTTGAGTCACAACCGGGCACTACATATCACGGTACAATTCGAAGACAAATTCATTTCTAGGGTCTTGATAGATAGAGGTTCAAGCCTCAACATTTGTCCGTTGACTACTCTGAAAAGATTGGGAAAAGATTTTCATGAGATACGGGCAGGAATTATGAACGTGAAAGCCTTTGATGGGTCTCAAAGGGCCACAATTGGGGAGATTAATCTTTGCTTGCAGATAGGGCCAACTTGGTTCGATGTTGAATTCCAAGTGCTTGACATATCAGCTACATGCAATCTTCTGTTGGGTCGACCTTGGATATATGCCGCTGGGGCTGTGGGTTCCACACTACACCAGGCCGTGAAGTTTGAATGGAACCATCAGGAGGTGATCATTTACGGAGATGGAAGTAATCCTATTTACACCAGTCTAACCATCCCGGTTATCGAGAATAGAAGAAGGCTAGGAGGGGAAACTTATCACCACATTGAACATGTCAATGCAGTTGAGAAGGATAAATGGTGGAGTAACAAGATAGAAAGCATACTAGCATGGTCTGGGTACGAACTTGACAAAGGGCTTGGAAAGGATCTCCAGGGCATTACTAAACCGATCCAGCTGAAACGTCATTGAACAACTTTCGGGCTTGGATATCAGTATACATGGCAAGAATATGATGATTGGTCGCCTCCATGGCGTGGTCCTTATTACCCTCTCAAGCAACCAGTACCACATCTGGGTTAGACTTTTCACCAGGCTGATACAATATGGGGAACTGCAGAGGAAGAAGCTTTAGCTGGGTTGAGGAATTTGTTCCTAGAGGACGAGGATATGGATTGCAGCGTGATAATTGAGGAGGAGGAGGAAGAAGGCCTCAACATTCAGACTGTGGAGAAAGGAGCTATTCTCAGGAATTGGACTGCCACACCATCCTGAGCCCACCGAGTTCCTGGGTAAATTGGCATTTAGCCTAATCTATTTCTATAGCCATGCTAGGCATTTCAAATGTTTTCAGTAATTTTGTTTTAAAGACGCATTTTGTTTCAAAACAATTGCTCGATTCATCGAGCCGTACTTGTTTTGGATACTTCCATTTAATCAATGCATTGCTATTTATTATTCATTATTATCTTTCACATTTTTCTTTCTACAGTGTTATTATTACTTTTCCTAATGACCGATGACTGTGACATGTAATGAGACAACACAACATAAGGATAATGACTCGGAGGAAGAAGATGAAATACCCGAGGAAATTGTTAGAGAGGTTGAGAACTTTGAGAATAAACCTAATTCCAACCTAGATGAAACCGAAACAGTAAATTTTGGAGACACTGAGAGCGTCAAGGAAACTCGTGTAAGCGTTCACTTATCACTGACAGAGAAGGAGGATTACGTTCGTTTCTTAAAAGAATATGAGGATATCTTTATATGGTCATATGATGACATGACCGGTCTAAGCACATCCATAGTGGCTCACAAATTGCCTACCAATCCGATGTGTCCGCCAGTGAAGCAGAAACTGAGAAAGTTCAAACCAGATATAAGCCTAAAAATCAAGGAGGAAGTCACTAAGTAGATCAAAGCCAAAATCCTCAAGGTAGTTGAGTACCCAACCTGGTTAGCCAACATTGTACCAGTTCCGAAGAAAGATAGGAAAGTTAGATTATGTGTCGACTACCGAGACTTAAACAGAGCAAGTCCCAAGGACGACTTTCCATTACCAAACATACATAGCCCAATCGACAATTGCGCCAAGCATGAACTCCAATCCTTTGTAGATTGCTTCGCGGGTTATCACCATATCTGGATGGATGAAGAAGACGCAGAGAAAATAGCTTTCATCACACAGTGGGGGGTATACTGCTACAAGATGATGCCATTTGGTCTAAAGAATGCTGGGGCTCCTTACATGAGAGCCATGATGACCATCTTTCATGGCATGATACACAATGAAATAGAGGTATATGTTGACGATGTAATCATCAAATCCAAGAGGGCCGCGGATCACATAGCGGACTTGAGAAAGTTCTTTGACAGGTTAAGAAGGTACAATCTGAAATTGAACCCCGCAAAATGTGCATTCGGGGTTCCCGCATGGAAGCTGTTGGGATTCATTCTCAGCCGCCGAGGGATCGAGTTGGACCCGTCCAAAGTTAGGCTATCCAAGAGTTACCACCACCAAAGAGCAAAAAGGACGTGATGAGCTTGCTAGGGCGCCTTAACTACATCAGCCGCTTCATAGCATAGTCTATAGTTATATGTGAACCCATCTTCAAAATGTTGAGGAAAGATGCCGAAACAAGTTGGACCGAAGATTGTCAGAAGGCTTTCGACAAAATCAAGGAATACCTGTCTACACCGCCAGTCCTAGTCCCGCCAGAACCTGGGAGACCTTTGCTACTCTATCTACCTGTATTAGATGGAGCTTACGAATGTGGTTTGGGACAACATGACGAGACATGGAGAAAGGAGCAATCCATATACTACTTGAGTGAGATGTTCACACCTTACGAAGCACGATACTCTCTGCTGGAACGCACTTGCTGTGCTTTGACCTGGATGGCTTAGAAATTGAGGCATTACTTCTCTACCTATACCACGTACCTCATATCGAGGATGGACCCTCTGAAGTACATCTTTCAGAAGCTCATGCCAACCGGGAAGTTAGCCAAGTAGCAGATACTGTTAACTGAGTTCGATATCGTCTATGTACCTCAGAAGGCGGTCAAAGGACAAACATTGGCAGACCACCTTGCTGAAAATCTTGTGGGGGGAGAATATGAACCCTTAAAAACGTATTTTCCCGATGAAGAAGTATCGTTCATAGGAGAAGACATTGCTGAAGCCTACGACGGTTGGAGAATGTTCTTCGATGGACCTGCAAACTTCAAAGGAGTGGGCATTGGAGCAGTTTTGGTATCAAAAAAAGGTCAACACTACCCCGTATTCGCAAGCTTAGGTTCCCGTGCACCAACAATATGGCAGAATATGGGGCCTGCATCATGGGGCTCAATTTGGCCATTGATATGAGTATACAAGAATTGCTCGTATTTGGCAATTCGGATCTTTTGGTACATCAGGTTCAAGGAGAATGGGCTACGAAGAACACCAAAATACTACCATACTTGCATCATGTGCAGGTATTGATGAGAAGATTCACAAAGGTAGAATTCAAACATGTACCCAGAATTTAAAATGCGTTCGCAGACGCACTGGCCACTTTGTCATCAATGATACAACATCCAGACAAGAATTTTATCGATCCCATCACGGTGAAAATCTGTAACCAGTCGGCTTACTGTGCTCATGTTGAAGAAGAAACGGATGGAAAACCTTGGTTCCACGACATCAAAGAATATTTGGCAATAGGAGAATATCCAGAGCAGGCAAATCATACTCAGAAATGCACGCTGCGGAGGTTGTCCAACCACTTCTTCCAAAGCGGAGGAACCCTATATAGAAGAACTCCTGATCTGGGGCTGTTAAGGTTTGTTGACGCAAAGGAAGCTTCTAGGTTGCTCGAGGAGATACATGCTGGAACTTGTGGACCACATATGAATGGCTTTGTCCTAGCCAAGAAAATACTTAGAGTTGGATATTTTTGGATGACCATGGAAACGGATTGCATCCGGTACGTACAGAAATGCCACAGGTGCCAGGTACATGCAGACAAGATAAAGGTACCACCAAACGAGCTCAATGCAACAAGTGCACCTTGGCCTTTTGCTGCATGGGGAATGGATGTCATCGGTCCGATCGAGCCCACCACTTCAAACGGGCACCGGTTAATTTTTGTGGCTATTGACTACTACACAAAATGGGTAAAGGCTGCATCTTACAAAGCCGTGACCAAGAAAGTCATCGCGGATTTTGTCAAGGATATTATTGTTTGCGGATTCGGGGTTCCTAAGTCCATTATGACCGATAATGCCGCCAATCTCAATAGTGACCTGATGAAGGCCATGTGTGGGAACTTCAAAATCAAGCACAAAAACTCTATAGCATACAGGCCTCAGATGAATGGAGATGTGGAAGCTGCCAACAAGAACATCAAAAAGATACTAAGGAAGATGGTAGAAAACCACAAACAATGGCACTAGAAGTTACCCGTACCACACTACAGTCCGCACATCAACTGGGGCAACTCCCTATTTACTGGTTTATGGTACTAAAGCTGTCATCCCAGCCGAAGTAGAAATTCCCTCTTTAAGGATCATACAAGAAGCCGAACTCAGTGATGCAGAATGGATAAGGAGGCGCTACGAGCAACTAGCCCTCATAGACAGAAAAACAATAAACGCAGTATGTCACGGTCAGCTTTATCAAAACAAAATGTCCAGAGCTTTCAAAAACAGGGTCAAATCAAGACAATTCACACCGGGACAGTTGGTGTTGAAGAATATCTTCCCGCATCAAGAGGAAGCCAAATGGAAATTCTCTCCCAACTGGCAAGGTCCTTACATGGTTCATCGGGTGCTAACAGGAGGAGCACTCATACTCGCAGAAATGGACGGAGAAGTTTGGCCAAAACCTATCAATTCAGATGCAGTCAAGAGATACTATGTTTAGATTGTTTACACTCGTTCATCTGAACTAATTGAACTACGCTTGACCTGATTTCCGTTTAAGAGGGGATATGTAGGCAGCCCTGTGGGTTTGGTCATATCTTAATAAAATCTTCATTTTGCCCTCAGCATCAGAAACTGAGGTAGAATTTTTAGGAGGACCCTCAAAATTCCGAAGCAAGTTCAGCCAACGCCATTATATGCCATATAGTCGGAAGTTGGTTAAGAAACTGGGGCAGAATTTTGAGAAGGATTCTCAAAATTCCGGAGAAGGTTCAGCAAGTTTCGTCACCCGCAATACGGCCGAATGATGATTTACCAAACTAGGACAGAATTTTGAGGAAGATCCTCAAAATTCTAATACAAGAAAGCTGCAATGTCTCTGAAATGTGTTACAGTAACTAGTTCATCTAAAATCACCTGATATTTTACTATGTTTTCTAAAAAAAACTCGATTTTTTTATCAACAAATGCAAATTTTCAAAAACTCTATTTTCGCAACCGCCAGGTGTTACCCAGGGCAACTCAAACAGGGCCTCCAGAATGGAGCAAAGTACAACCAGCAGACGAAGGCACGAACCAACCTCCCCATACAAAACTTACAATATTTCTTTGGATGCAGGCACGGTGAACATAACAGGAATGTTCGCAAATATACACATATCAAAATCACTATCAATCAGGCCTCCAGACGCAAATATATCTCCAACTAAGAAATATTCTACTCCTATTTGCAACTTGATCACTGCATAAGGTTAAGCATTGCCTTCTCTTTGCATGAGACTAAGCCCTGTCTCAAATCTTGCTTGAGGCTAAGCCCTGTCTCCATATTTGCATAAGGCTAAGCATTGCCTTCTCTTTGCATGAGACTAAGCTCCGTCTCAAATCTTGCATGAGGCTGAGCCCTGCCTCCATATTTGCATAAGGCTAAGAATTGCCTTCTCTTTGCATGAGACTAAGCTCTATCTCAAATCTTGCATGAGGCTAAGCCCTGCCTGCACATTTGCATAAGGCTAAGCATTGCCTTCTCCTTGCATGAGACCAAGCTGTCTCAAATCTTGTATGAGGCTAAGCCCTGCCTCCACATTTGCATAAGGCTAAGCATTGCCTTCTCCTTGTATGAGACTATGCCCAATCTCAAATCTTGCATGAGGCTAAGCCCTGTCTCCATATTTGCATAAGGCTAAGCATTGCCTGCTCTTTGCATGAGACTAAGCTCTGTCTCAAATCCTGCGTGAGGCTAAGCCCTGCCTCCGCATTTGCATAAGCCTAAGCACTGCCCTCTCACGGGACTAAGCATTGTCCCTCCCTGCATAAATATTGCTCTAAACTTGGCACTATCTTCTTCCCTTGTGCTAAGCTCTACCCCCAGACTCCGCACAAGACTAAGCTTTGTCTTGCTATCACTTTTTGTATCATATCTATGCATTTCATGGGCTGACATATAGCCAACCTGTCCAAAGGCATCATAGTCCAAAGGCGTCATCCTCATAGCCTGAAGACACCATATCATGGCCTGAGGATCTCTCAATACTTGCACATCATTATTCAAAGGCATCATGGTTCAGAGGCACCATCCACATGGCCCGAGAACATCATTTCATGGCCTGCGAATCTCCTATCTCACAATTCATGGCCCAGGACATCATAGTCTAAGGACGTCATCTGCACTGTCCGAAGACAATCTTTCATGGTCCAAAGGGAATTTGCATCACGTTTAAATTCTCGCAGTCATCCATATACTTGCATGCAACATATTTTTAGTTTTTCAGGTAATCCAGGAGGCAACGTTCTTCAAACAGGAGCAACCTTCGCTTCGGTTTTCGTTCATACCTTTTCTGCTTCTCCATTGTAACCGATTCCCATCAACTACCCACCATACTCTGTGACCATCCAGATATCCGCCCTATAATACATCCGCTACAATCCAAACTCACAATCATAACTCCATCCGACATTACACTTCAAAAAAGAACCTTTTCCATCGCTCCATTCACCGTTGGGTCCAGAACTACACATGTCCTGATTCTTATAAAACCAGGGATATGTAGGCAACTCAGAGAGCAGGGTTCGACCTCTATTTTTTTTAAAACACCCATTCGGTCAAAATCGGTCATCATTTCTTTACTTGAAAACTCTTTCATCCTTCCCGGGTAAAGAGGGGCGGTTGTTGATACCCAATTTTTCCTCATTAATTTTAAAATATGCATGCACACTTTCAAAATATTGTACATGCATTTACAAACATGCACACGTGTTTTTACAATTATTAAAGGCCCTAAATCCATTTATTTCTATATTTTTAAATCACATAAATGTTCAAAACAATCCCTCATATTATTTTATGATAATTTAATCATCTAAATTCATTATTTATGTTCATATGAGTGTTCAAACATTTTGATTGCATTTTTTATAGTTACATTTGCATTTTTAAGACTATAATCGCATATTTTACAAAAATAGCCCCTACATATGCATAACTATGTTATCTATGCAAAAATGGCTTTTTATATTTTTATAATATTAAGCAATTATTTTAAATCACCTTCATGCATGAAAATCATTTTTATCATTTAATTAGCTATTTTTAAATTATTTTATTTAGTAAAAATGGGTATTTAACAAATAGCCCCTAATTTATACCCAAAATCAGATCCCACCAATCCAATTTAATTAAATCCAAGCCCAATCCAAATCAAACCTAGCCCGAATAAGTCCAACCCGCCCCAACCCAAACCAATCGTGACCGTTGATCTCTAAGATCAACGGTCCATAACACCCTTTACCATTTTTAATCCAAACGACCCCCTAACCCTACTCATTTGTTACACCCCGCCGCCCTTGAATCCCTCATATCCTCTCTTCTCTCTGAGACTAACCCTAACTCTAGCGCCATCACCTAAATCTACCCCAAATCCCTTCGATTCCTACCTATTCTATGAGGTTCCCCGGTGATTTGAGGCCGCTACCGGCCTGTTACATCTTCTGGTTGTTCGACTTTGTCAATTTATGAGAGAATCTCAAAGAGATTCAACCAATTTTTGTCGAAATCGGACTCGCGGGAGTGTCTTATGGCCATCTCCATTTGTGAGTACTATTATCTCGTGTTTATGGCTCGCATCTCTGGTTCCAAATCAGATTTTCTTTTATGTCTGTCACTTTCTCAATACCCTCATCTCTCACACTTTGAATCTATTTAGATCCATGTAGATCTGAAACATTTTCGAGTTTATACGCTATTTTTCCTTAAAAATTTTCTGTTCTCTTTATCATTGACTGATTTTAATGTTCCTCCAAACTAGGGTTTTTGATTCTTTATCAGACCCTGTTTGCTTCACTCTCCTATTTCTATCTCTTAACTGGTATACTTCCACTACTGCCATTCAATTAAACCAATGTGTGTTTCCTTATAATCATCATGTCTTTCTTCTAAACCTATATGCTTTTTCTACCCAGCATGTCTAGTGCTATTCGATTTAACTATATGCCCTGTTATCAGCATGTTTACTGCTATTCAATTAGACTATATGTTTCCTGCTATTCAATTTGACTATGTGTTCACTGCAATAGCATGTCAACTCCTGTTTAACCTATTTGTTTACTGTAATAGCATGTCTACTTCTGTTTAACCTATGTGTTTACTGTAATAGCATGTCTACTTCTGTTTGGTTAAACCTATGAGTGTTTTGCTTTCAACCTGTTTACTTCTGTTTCTGCTAGAACTATGTGCTTCTGCTTTCAGCAAGTCTGCATGACTGCTCATTTCTAAATTAGACCTATGTCTGTTTTAGCATGTTCTTTCTATCATGTTCACCTCTCATAGACTCCTGGCCAATGTGGCTCCCAATCCCTACCACCCCTTTGAATGTGACTGTCTGATTGATCCCAGCATGCCATGCCTTTGTTTAGTGTCTCCTCACCTAGTAACAGCTAATAAACTAAGTTGAAACTATAAGTGATCCTGTTTCTATATATTGTTTGATTGCTGGGACCTTTGTTTGAGTCACTAGAACTGAATGACCCTGTTTGCTCCTTGCTTCCTGAGAATCCAAAACTATTTTCTTAAAACTATCTTCTGATCGCAACTCCTACTCTTAGAACACCTAAGGTCCTGCCCCTCCAGTGTGAGCATTTCCTAGGAGTCCACGATGCTCCTCTAAACTTTGACACATTGAGGCTGGCTTTCCACACTTGCTCACAAAAATGTTGCTTTGAAAGTTTTCTGGTGTGAGCATTGCCCGGGGTCCCCTGAGGCCCTTTGGAACTTTGACACACCAGGATACTATTGGGTGTATTATGAGAGCATTGGCATGCTCACACTTGGTTGAGTGCCTGAATTTTCAGGTTTACTGTTTGGGCCTGTTCAGGCTCCCTATAATTGTAGCGGTTTCACTTCTGTAATTCATTATTAATATTGGTTTGTAATACTAATTGCTTTGTAACAGATATTGGGGATATTAGTAAAACTGGGAGGGATTCTTACATATATTCTATTGGGAAAGGGTAGATACCATTCCTATAGGTTGTTGCAATATTTCTTTATTTAGATATCATGCTTATAGGTTATTGCAATGTTTGTTTATTTAGATACCATGCCTATAGTGTTTAAAAATCAATCCTGCATTCTAGATACCATACCTATAGGCTATTGCGATGCTCATTTATTTAGACACCATGCCTGCAAGCTCAAAATCAATCTCTGTATGCCAACAAAGTTTAAATCAGTTTTCTACATGTCAATAAGGTTTTGAAGCTAATTGTTGCATTTAGATGCCATGTTTATAGGATTTTAAAACCAATTTCTGCATTTAGCTACCATATCTATAAGTTTAAAATCAGTCTCTACACCTAGACAGCATGCCTACAGGATCTAATGAACCAAACCGCCTGCTTAAGATTGTTTACTGGTTTATTGCACTTCTGATTAATGACTAGATATCATGTTCATAGGACATCACTGATACACGCCTAGGCAAGCCTGTAGGGCAGCTAAAATCCTGCAAAGTATAAAATTGTGCTTTTTGTTATTGGTGAATTGTCCAGATTCCGCAAGCCCTAAAATCAGTAGGCTCCTTTGAAATATCTGAAATCTTTCTGTTTGAGACGTGCTATTGTCCTATTTGTGAATGTCCTATTTGTTTTTGTTTGTCGCTTAGATTTTCTCCTTTTAATCACTTTAGGAGAGTCTAGAACTGCCTTAATTAAAGGTCCTAAACACCTCCAGGGCCATAAGGAAGGGATGAGTAATGCACGCATAGAACACGTTTAATTAGAATCGCTTATATAACCACTAAGGGGAGGGTAATCGGGTAGTAAAGGATATGATGACCTGTGCGCTAATGCATGTGTAGCACCCTAACCTGGGGACGATTACCAAGTATTGCACAGAAGTGATCCTGTAGGCTAAAAACTCTTGGATCCCCCTTTTAACTCCTTGTTTTAAATATAATATCAATTTGTCTAATTTGCTTTATCTGTTTATAAGACTAATTCACATAATTTGAGTTCGGCCGGGACCCACCGTTGTGGACCTCGAGGGGTTCCTAACACCTTCCCCTCAAGGTTATTTCGAGCCCTTACCCAATCTCTGTTAATGCAAACTGGTTTCACGAGTTAATTGTTCTAGGTGCTCTAACGCACCTTAAATCCGTTAGGTGGCGACTCTTAAAATTCTGTACCTAATTCCCAAAAGGAAATGAGTTGTTCCCAATGAATGTCGAAACCCGGACTTCGCGAGGTAAAAGGGGGCGCGACAGACGTTGAGCATCTGTACCTCAAGTCTCCGCAAGCTACCCAATCCAAGCACGCTAATAACCGCCACTGGGACCGACTCCAAAATCTGCACAAGAACTGCAGAGTATAGTATGAGTACAACCGTTCCTATGTACTCTGTAAGTACCGAGCCTAACCTCGACGAAGTAGGGACGAGGCTAAGTCTGGCCACTTACACTACAACCTGTATGCAGTACATAATAAAGGCTGGAGAAGAAAATACTGAACAAAATAAGACAGTTAACTGAAGAAAATAGCTAAATCTTCAAAGAAACACTAGTGATGATCAGAATTACAAATACTTAGAGTTCCGTATGAAAAATATCGAAAACCAACACAACCCAAGGAAATAGAACAACATATATTGTTGTCGCGCTACCTGATCCCACCGTACAGCATAATCCTCCCTTATTCTGCTGTAATAATAACAACAATCATAAATAAATAACTATATGTTGCAACGCGCAACCCCGATCCCACCATATAATAAAATCAGTATAATAATTCGCCCTTATTTCACTTGTTGCGGCATGCAACCCGATCCCACCATATCAATACAAGTTCACCCTTATTCCACCATATCAATCTACCCTTCTTTCACCTGTAGCGGCATGCAACCCGATCCTACCATATCAGTATTAAACTTTCACTGAGTACAATCAAATCAATAATTCAAATCACGAGAACCTCTACGATTGATGAATATAAAGCTCAATCGGAAAGAAAACCTTGTACCAACTTGGGAATTCACATATGTAATATCACACGGCAAGACAAGTCTAGTAAATGACAATTAAAATGTGCAAGTAAGTCAATAAGGCAAATAGCAGCGCCTCATGAAAGCATGGAAAGGTCTAACATTTTTAACAAGGGAAACAACAATTAACAGATAGAAAATAAAGTATGAGAGGCATTTAAAGCGCATAACAGTCAAGACATGGAAGGAAATAATTAAGGAAAATGGAAAATCAGGGAACCGAGTAATTCGGTGGTGTATAAGGACTCGTCACCTCGCATATACGCTGCAACATATGAAATTCACATAGAACATAGTCCGAGGGTTACTAGTTCCCTCAAATCAAGGTTAAACATAACACTTACCTCACTCAGCAGTCAACTTAGAGCTCTACCATGGCCTTTCCCCTAGAATCCACCTCCAAACCACTCGTATCTAACAACAATTGACTCAATAATGTCAAATTTTGCTAAATGGATCAATTACAATGCATAAATTTAGGATTTCAACACTTTTTCCCAAAAAGTCAAAAATCAACCTTGGGCCCGCTTGGTCAAAATCCGAGGTTTGGACCAAAATCTATTTACCCATTCACCCCCGAGCTCAACTATGTAATTAGTTTCGGTATCCGGCCTCAAATTGAGGTCTAAATCCCTAATTTGCAAAAAAAACCCCATTCTTCCTAAATCCCTAGTTTTCTACCATGGAAGAACAAATATTAGGGCTAGAAATTAATGGGTGATGTTAGAAATGGAATAAAAAGAGCTAAAGGGTACAAACCTATGAATTTGGCATTGAGTTTCTCTTCAAAATCGCCTCTAGACCGAGCTCTAATGGAATTTTTATGAAAAATGGGAGAAATCTCGTTTTTGAATCATTTAAATCACTGGGCGTCAGGCCTTCTTCGCGTTCACGAAGGGCCTGATGCGATCCCGAAGCAGCAGCTTAATTAGCCTACGCGTTCGTGAGATACCTTTCGCATTCCAGGAGGGTAAAACCCCCAACACTCCGCGTTCCCGACCCAATTACGGAGTTCGCGATGAAAAAAATCTCCCTTGTCCCTAACTCCCCTTCGCAATCGCGAGAAAGGGTTCGCGATCACGAAGCACATGACACCAGATAGAGCAGAAGCTCAAGAAACCAGAAATTTTCTAATTTCAAAACATCTGTAGCCTATGCGAAACTCACCTGAGCCCCTCGGGGCTCCGAACCAAATATGCACACAAGTCCAAAAATATTATACAAATTCGCTCGCACGATCAAATCTGATGATAGGCTATAATTACGTATTTTAGTCGATTATTACACTCTAATTTACTGCACTTTAATTGAGTTTGAGCTTTAATCGCTAGTGTTTTGCACTAATTGTATGTTTTATGCCTTGTAGGAGTGATTCCGAGCTATATAGATGTTATGGAGTGAATTCAAGTGATTTGGAGCTTTAAATTTTGAGTAAAAGTTCAAGGAATTAAGCCGGGATCGTGTTTGGGGGTCAACGGATGATAGTTAGAGCGAACGAAGACTCCAGTAGGCAGATTGCGCACTGTCTAGTAAAATAGACATAACTTTTCGCTCAGAACTCCATTTTGGCTCCACAATATTTGGTTGGAAAGCTAACTCAAATGGCTACAACTTTCATGTTTTACGGTTTTCCAAATTCGGAACGGAACAGGGTGAAAAATGCCCACATGCGCGGCCGCGCTAGTTTTAGCACGCCCAGAAACAGAAAATCAGCCAATTAGCGCGGTCAAATGCGCTGCAGCGCTAGTTCAGCCCGGGAAAAGTGTCCTTTTTCACATTGGAGAAGGTATAATTGTTTGGGCCCAACCCTACTTGGTATATATACATAGGAGAATGTTTTTGAGAGCAATTTTTGACCAAGGAAGAGCACAGAGCCGCCGTGGGGGCCGGGTTTCATCTTTTCTTCCACCAACTTAGTCCTTTTATGTTTCTTTGTATGATTTGTTGTTTTGCTACCATGTCTATGTGGAGCTAAACTTCACGTTCTAGGGTTGTGGTTCTTTCATGACCATTGTTATTCGGATATTGATTTTGATTTCTTAGTTTATCATATTGGTTTATTTATTCAATCCTGCGCTTAATTATTTAATTGCTTGATCACCAATTGAATACTATCTACGAATCTAGAATTGAACTCGAAAGTGGGAATTCTAGATTGCATATAGGATTGAGTAGAGCAAGTTCTTGAACCTGGGCCTCGGGGAACGGATTCGCGGTTAGGATAGACATATACCTAATTGCCTTGCTTGGTTGATTTACAGGAATTATAAATGCGTTCTTGTTGATTCTAATTACATAGACATATAGGCGTTAGGTTAGCTTGAATAGGCGAGTAAGGACTCGACAGATTCTTATGAGCAATATTAATTGTAACGACCAGACCCGTCGTTACGGGAGTTACCGCCCCGTTTTCCCCGTTTTATGCTTCTATATGTTTCATTATATGTGTTTGGAGAATTTGAAGTAATTCGGATAGAGTTCGGTTGGAAATGAGACAATAAGTCTCTTTATGAGAAGGTCAGTTTGGAAAAGTCAACCGAATGTGGACTTATGAGTTAGAAGGCTTGGAACGGATTTCCGATGATTCGACTAGTTTTAGGGGATAATTTGTGACTTAGGTGTGCAATCAAAATTGAATTTGGAGGTCCGGTGTAGAATTAGGCTTGAATTGGCTAAGGTTGGATTTTGGCGAATTCCGGATGGTAGGTGAAATTTTGATCCGAGGGTTGGAATGGAATTCCAAGAGTTGCAGTAGCTCCGTTAGGTGATTTTGGATATGCGTGCAAAGTTTCAGATCATTCGGAGGTGTTTAGGTCGGGTTTTAGATCAAATGCAAGTTTCGGAAGTTTTAGTTTAACTTAGGCTTGAATCCGTGGTAATTCGATGATTTTGTTGTTTATGATAGTGTTTTTATGTTACGAGCAAGTTTGAATGAAGTAACAGAACATATCTGTGCATTTGGTTGAGGTTCCGAGGGCCTCGGGGTGAATTCGGGTGGTTAAACGAGAGTTTTGAGGTGTAATTGCAGGTCAGATTTTGCTGTCATCTAGTGTTACCGAAATCAATGTCCCTGTCCGGCGGCATGCCCGGCAGGTCCGCTGGAAACACATCAGGGAAATCCGTCACAACGGGAACCGAATCAAGACTAGGAGTCTCAGCTCCAACATCTCTATCCCTCCCTATCGTATGGCACCAGCGGAGTTAAAAGAGTTGAAGGAACAGCTTCAGGAACTCCTAGATAAGGGGTTCATTCGCCCGAGTGTGTCACCTTGGGGTGCACCAGTGTTATTTGTAAAGAAGAAGGATGGCACAATGAGAATGTGCATTGATTACAGACAGCTGAACAAGGTGACAGTGAAGAACAAGTACCCACTACCCCGTATTGAGGATTTGTTTGATCAACTTCAGGGAGCAAGGGTATTCTCTAAGGTTGACCTTCGATCGAGCTATCACCAGCTGAAGATTAGGGATTGAGACATTATGGAAATGGCTTTCAGGACGAGATATGGGCACTACGAATTTCTAGTGATGTCCTTCGGGCTGACTAATGCCCCAGCCGCATTCATGCACTTGATGAACAGTGTATTTTGGCCGTATCTGGATTCTTTTGTGATTGTGTTTATTGATGATATTCTGGTGTACTCGCGTAGCCAGGAGGAGCACGCGCAGCACCTGAGGGTGGTATTACAGAGACTGAGAAAGGAGAAGCTTTATGCGAAGTTCTCTAAGTGTGAGTTCTGGCTTAGTACTGTGACTTTTCTGGGACACGTGGTGTCCAGTGATGGTATTCAGGTTGACCCAAGGAAGATCGAGGCGGTGCAGAGTTGGCCCAGACCGTCCTCAGCTGCTGAGATTCGGAGTTTCCTTGGTTTGGCGGGTTATTACCGCAGGTTCGTTCAGGTCTTTTCATCTATTGCTTCGCCTTTGACGAAGTTGACACAGAAGAATGCTCCATTTGTGTGGTCGGATGAATGCGAGGAGAGCTTCCAGAAGCTCAAGTCGGCCTTGACCACAGCTCCGGTACTAGTATTGCCATCAGCTTCAGGTTCTTACACGGTGTATTGTGATGCTTCGAGAGTTGGGATCGATTGTGTATTGATGCAGGAGGGCAGAGTTATTGCGTATGCTTCTCGTCAGTTAAAGACCCATGAAAAGAACTACCCTGTTCATGACCTAGAGTTGGCTTCTATCGTTCATGCCTTGAAGATTTGGAGGCATTATCTATATGGCGTATCTTGTGAGGTATATACGGACCATCACAGTCTTCAGCACTTGTTTAAGCAGAAGGATATTAATTTGAGGCAGCGGAGATGGCTTGAGTTACTCAAGGATTATGATATTACCATCCTGTATCATCCCGGGAAGGCCAATGTAGTGGCCGATGCTTTAAGTCGGAAGTCCATTAGTATGGGTAGTTTGGCGTACATTCCAGTTGGGGAGAGGCCCCTTGCAGTTGATGTTCAGGCTTTGGCCAATCAGATGGTGAGGTTAGATATTTCCGAGCCCAGTCGGGTGTTGGCTTGTATGGTTTCCCGATCTTCTTTGTACGATCGCATCAGAGAGCGCCAGTATGATGACCCGCATTTGCTTGTCCTGAAGGACAGGGTCCAGCACGATGATGCCAGAGATGTGACCATTGGAGATGATGGTGTGTTGCGGATGCAGGGCCGGATTTGCATGCCCAATGAGGATGGGCTCCGGGAGTTGATATTAGAGGAGGCCCACAGCTCGCGGTATTCGATTCATCCGGGTGCCGCGAAGATGTACCAGGATTTGAAACAGCATTACTGGTGGAGAAGGATGAAAAAGGATATTGTGAATTATGTGGCTCGATGTCTCAACTGTCAGCAGGTCAAATATGAACACCAGAGACCCGGCGGTGTACTCCAGCGGATGGATATTCCGGAGTGGAAATGGGAGAATATTACTATGGATTTTGTGAATGGTCTTCCTCGTACCTCGAAGAAGTTTGATTCGATTTGGGTGATTGTGGATAGGCTGACCAAGTCCGCACACTTCATTCCTGTATGCACTACCTATTCTTCGGAGCGGTTAGCAGAGATTTTCATCCGAGAGATTGTGCGGTTGCATGGGGTCCTAGTTTCTATTATATCAGATAGAGGTACCCAGTTTACTTCTCAGTTCTGGAGAACATTTCAGCGAGAGCTGGGTTCACAGGTGGAGTTGAGCACAGCATTTCATCCTCAGACGGACAGACAGTCCGAGCGTACTATCCAGATATTGGAGGACATGTTGCGTGCCCGTGTTATTGATTTTGGAGGTTCTTGGGCTGAGTTCTTGCCACTTGCAGAGTTTGCTTATAACAACAGCTATCAATCTAGCATTCAGATGGCGCCGTATGAAGCCTTATATGGGAGACGGTGTAGATCTCCGGTTGGTTGGTTTGAGCCCGGCGAGGCTAGATTATTGGGGACAGAGTTAGTGCAGGATGCCCTAGAGAAGGTAAAAGTGATCCAGGAGAGACTTCGTACTCAGTCACGCCAGAAGAGCTATGCGGACCGGAAGGTTCGAGATGTATCTTATGCAGTGGGCGAGAAGGTCTTGTTGAAGGTCTCGCCTATGAAATGCGTTATGAGGTTTGGTAAGAAAGGGAAGCTGAGTTCGAGGTTCATTGGACCTTTTGAGATACTTAGAAGGATTGGGGAGGTGGCCTATATGCTTGCTTTGCCACCTAGCTTGTCGGGAGTTCATCCGGTGTTCCATGTTTCTATGCTCCGGAAGTATGTTGGGGATCCATCTCATGTATTAGACTTCAGCACGATCCAGTTGGATGAGGACTTGACCTACGATGTGGAGCCGGTGGCTATTTTGGGTCGTCAGGTTCGAAAGTTGAGATCTAAGGACATAGCTTCGGTGAAGGTACAGTGGAGAGGTCGGCCCGTGGAGGAAGCCACTTGGGAGACCGAGCAGGAGATGCGGAGCATATATCCTCACTTGTTTGAGACTCCAGGTATGTTTCTTGACCCGCTCGAGGACGAGCGTTTGTTTAAGTTGGGGAGGATGTAACGACCCGACCCGTCGTTGCGGGAGTTACCGCCCTGTTTTCCCCGTTTCATGCTTCTATATGTTTCATTATATGTGTTTGGAAAATTTGAAGTAATTCGGATGGAGTTCGGTTAGAAATGAGACAATAAGTCTCTTTATGAGAAGGTTAGTTTGGAAAAGTCAACCGAATGTTGACTTATGAGTTAGAAGTCTCGGAATGGATTTCCGATGCTTCGACTAGTTTCGGGGGATGATTTGTGACTTAGAAGCACAATCGGAATTGAATTTGGAGGTCCGGTGTAGAATTAGGCTTGAATTGGCTAAGGTTGGATTTTGGCGAATTCCGGATGGTAGGTGAGATTTTGATCCGAGGGTCAGAATGGAATTCCGAGAGTTGCAGTAGCTCCGTTAGGTGATTTTGGATATGCGTGCAAAGTTTCAGATCATTCGGAGGTGTTTAGGTCGGGTTTTAGATCAAATGCAAGTTTCGGAAGTTTTAGTTTAACTTAGGCTTGAATCCGTGGGAATTCGATGATTTTGGTGTTTATGATAGTGTTTTTATGTTACGAGCAAGTTTGAATGAAGTAATAGAACATATCTGTGCATTTGGTTGAGGTCCCGAGGGCCTCGGGGTAATTTCGGATAGCTAACGGGGAGTTTAAACGGTGAAATTTGCAGCAGAAAATGCAGCAGCAGTGCAGGCCTGTTTTGGCCTTCGCGTTCGCGAAGGCAGGTTCGCGTTCGCGTAGTATTAGCAGCTGAAGCATCGCGTTCGCATGCAGAGTAACGCGTTCGCATAGAGGAACGCTGAGCGAGAGGAACTTTGGCCTCCGCGTTCGCGTCTAGGGGCCTCGCGATCGCGTAGGGGAAGCTGGTGAACCATCGCGTTCGCGTAAAGGAGGATCGCGTTCGCGTAAGTGAAGGACCCAGGCCTTCGCGTTCGCGTGGATGAAGCCGCATTCGCGAAGGGCATTTTTGGCAGAGTGATAATTTGGTCATCGCGAACGCGGAAGGACCATCGTGTTCGCGTAGAGTAGAATACCTGGACAGAAGGGTTTTAAAATAATATTTCATCCGCGACCCTTTCATATTTTTCCTCCATTGTTGACGTTCTTAAGAGCTTTGGATAAGGAAATTCGAGGGTTTTGACTGAGAATCACTTGGAGGTAAGTTCCTTGGCCTAAATATTCGAGTTTATGGTAGAAATTACATAAAAATGGTGGAAAATTCATCAAATGGGTTAAGTTAGGGCTTGAGAAAAATAGGATGAAAAAGTGGAATTTGGAAGGTCAAACGAACTCCGATTTTGATGAATTTTATATGTACGGACTCGTGGCGAGACAAGGAATCCGTTGGTGTGATTTTTGGAATTTTTCGAGAAGTGGGCCCGGGGCTCGGGTTTTACCAACTTCGTGAATTTTAGTACTTTTCGAGTATTTTTGATTG
>NW_017674624.1:1812-90448 GCF_001879085.1 Nicotiana attenuata | reverse complement strand
CTTTCTTCTCGTAGCTTCTTCTTTTTCAATTAATTATTAGCGTAGGGTAGTATTTAATGTTGGGTTTGTGTACTTGATATGCCTAAACAATGGGTAAACTGAGTAGGGACAAAGTAGGTGGAAAATTTGAACAAGGTTGCAAAAAAAATTGAAACCCTAACTTAGTGCCCGTGAAATTGACTCAGCGCGGCCCGCGGTCGCCTTAGTGCAGTCTGCGGTGCCCGAACACGGTCCGCGTTGCCTTTTTGTGCGGACCGTGGTGTTCATATGACTGCAAGCTGACTTGTTCCAGCGCGGGCGCATTGCACTTTGTGCGGTCCGCGCTGGCTCACCGCGGCCGCTACCCCATTTTGTGCGGATAGCGGTGGGGTGATTCGAGAAGGTGAGTTTTGGGCCTTTGCCCAATGCGGACCGCGGTCGCCTTTGCACGGTCCGCGGTGCCCTTATGCGGCCGCACTGCTATTTGTGCGGGCCGCGGTGCCATGTCTGCAACTAATCCTACAACTTTTCATCTGCTTTCTACAATTCCATTTCAATGCCTGTTTCAATGCCTGTGCTTAAACTAACAATGTTAGATGTGTTTGCTTGCAGACAATGGTAAAGCAAAGAGGAAGAGGTGCAAAACAACCCGGCCGAGGTGATTCCTCCCGGGGAGGCAAAGGAAAACAAGTTAAACTCACTCCCCAACCTAGACTGAAAACAAGGAAAACACTGAGGATTGTTGATACAGCTGATGACCAATCGAGGAGTGAGTACATGCCTTCTCAAGACCTCTCCTTCGACTCAATGCCAGCTCCCTCAGTTCTAGCTGCCCAAGCTCCACAACGTATATCTTCTGAGTTGTATGAAGGCTCAGTAGCTGGCACCGGTGAGTACTCCACATCCCCCACAGCTTCAGTATCTGGGGAGAGTGCAGGCGGAGGTGATGGAGGTGGTAAGGACAGTGATGAGGAGGTGCCCCAGAGTGGTGTACCTCAGGTTGGGGGTGTTGACCGGACTAGGGATCCCGCAGCTTGGGAGGATAGGTTCGTCAGTCAGGTAGCGTTTCACAAGTTTAGGGAACGGTGGCCTCTACGAAAGTTGATTCTGGAAAGGAGTTTTATTGAGCGAGACCTTCTACCCCTACTCCCAAATGTGCATAGACAATTTCGAACTCGAGTGGGTTGGGAGCATTTTCGGACTAAATGTGTATAGGCGAATGAGCACATGGTCAAGGAGTTCTATAGCAATGTGGCCCACATCTTGAAGGGCACCAAAGTAACCAAAGTGCGAAACAAAAAGGTGATATTTAATGGGGAGGCACTCAATGACTACTTAGGGTTCAATGACGAGGATGAGACCCTCTATAATGAAAAGTTGGCAATGGGCGAAGAAGTTCGTCCGTGGTTAGCTTCATACCTGGCAATCCCGGGTACTGTTCCAAAGTGGGTGCAAGCAGGAACCAAAATATTTCGGAAGACCTTTAACTTTGAGGCTCGGGGGTGGTTGACTTTTGTGTGCAGTCGGCTTGACCCCACTACCCACGATCAGACTATTCCACTTACCCGGGTTGTTCTGGTTGCATCTATTATGGAAGGATACCCTATCAATGTGAGCAATGTGATGTCCCATGTGATTTCTGCTGTGGGGCTTGAGCATGATCGGAACTACCCTTTTCCCAATACCCTCACCATGTACTTCCAGGACCTGAAGGTGGAGAAGAAACCGTTTGATGTCAAGGTCAAGCCAGTGGCACCATTCTCCTGGTTCAGTATGAAGGGACCAGACAACCCTCGAGACAACAACTACAAGCCACCTGCTTCTGCCCCAACTGGCCAGTCTAAGGAGCCAGTTGCGGTAGACCCTTCCACTAAGCCTGCTGCACCTACTACTGACTTGCCTCCAGGACCTTCCTCTACTGTTGGCCCCTCTACTTCAGCTGACCTGGGTATCCCATCTTCCCGGAAACATCCCATTACTGCCCATCAGCTAGCCAGGCAGTTCATAGCATGAACAACTGGATGTCAGCTGCGACATCCAAGTTGTCTACTCTATCTTCCACTATTGAGGCTCAATCTGCACCATAGACAGCTCAGATCCCTTAGTCTGTTGAGGACACACTGAAGAAGCTCCTAGAGAACCAGGAGAAGATGATGAAGACACAGGATGCCTTGTCTAAGGCAGTGGAGTCACAGGGCAAGGCTTTGAAGGAGCTTTCCCGTGAGCACAAGAAGATGAGGAAATCACGGGCTTCCAAGGAGTCTGTGAAGGAGCTCAGAGCAGATGTGGACAAGCTATTGGCGGACCAGATGCCTCTAGACTTGATATTCGGGGATCCAGCCCCAGCAGCAGCACCAGTAGCAGAGCCACAACAGGAGTAGACTCAGAGGCTTCCCAGGAAGAAGAGGAAGCTCCCCAGTGCAACTAAGGCAATCATTGAGTTGGCAGACCCACATGAGGCTTCCTCCAGTTTGCCACAGGATACACCTGATATCCAGCCTGTCCTGATCCAGGCCCCGGTCTCAGCAGCTGAACAGCAGGAGACCGGGAACCAGTCTGAGGTTCCCGCACATATAGAGGACCCAGGGACCACTGATGATCCCTTGCAGACGGACCAGGCCTAGGGAGCTCCTATATCCTTTCTTTGTGATTTTTGATGCTTATTTGATAGTTGGCATTGGGGACAATGCCAGCTTTTATTCGTGGGGGTGCGCCCTACTTTTTTTTATTTATCTGGATGACTGTATATATTAGTTGACTTAGTTTATATTTCTGTTGATTTTCTATTTTGGGCTATATATGACTTTACATTCAGTACTTTTATCATACTTTTTATCTTCTATTTGGTCTGTATATAAATTTACATTTTTGTATATATTCATCCCCCGTTGTATATTCTAATCCCCTATTGTAAATATTCATTCTATTTTCTATTTTCGTAAAAAAAATTCATTTTTAGCTTCGTAGATAGGCTCGCGGCCTTTTGTTTTGTTTTTGGGGCTTTCAATAAGCCCTTGGTTTTCTTAATGCTACGGTTCTTTCCAAGGGTGGAGTATTGTGTGAACCAGGTGGCTCTTCCCCATGATGGATGGCGTGACAACCTTCTTAAGGGTTTGAGTCTGTTTTTTATTTTTCTTTTGTTTTTAGTAGTTTTTAGTTAAGGGTACTTCAAGCATAGCTTCACTTGGGCCTAACACATTTGCCTTTGATCCCATGGTCAAAGACAAGTGGTTGTGTTTAGGATGGTGAAAGTAGTGACCTTGAGACTCTTGTGTTGACCAAACAAACATCATGTGGTCTTTCGGGACTATTGTGTACTCAATCGTATCTAAGGTTGTTGTGGGCCCTCGACTCTACGTCTTTAGCAATCCTTGAGTTTGTGTGGTGAGAAATTGAATTATGAGTCCAAGTCCCGAGCCAATGGTCTAGAACTTGCCCTGAATGTTTGTTGAGGCGAAATTTTGAGTGAAATTCGACTTGAGAAGTGATTATAGGCTCTCCTTGATCCAAATGATTGTTTGAACAAATCCATAGCCTACCATTGATAAGATCCCTAGTAAACCTTTTGAGCCTAGACCTTCTTCTTTCAAGAATCATAATACAAGCCTTTACCCGTTCTTAAAGATACCCTCTCTTGGCACCCAAATCTTTCCTTTAGCACTTGGCAAAAGTATAAGTTTGGGGGGAGAGACGAGGAGTGAAACAAAAGTGGTAAAAGGTACAAAAGCAAAAGAAAAAGAAGGCAATGAAAAAGAGAGAAAAGAAAAAGACAAAAAGAAAGCCCAATGTGAACAAGAATAAAAAGGGATTCAAGGAAAGCAAAAGTGAAAAAGGTGTGGAAAAAGTAGAAAAAGGAGAAATATTTTGAATTGCATAAGAAAGAGTGACAATGTGTCTTTCTAACCCCTTGGAAGAGGTGAAATGACTCAAAGAGTCAAGTGAATTGTGCCAAATGAATCAAAAGAAGTGCCCAAGGGAAGATTGAACCCACTTGATATCCTACCCTTACCCAAAAGCCTTCACATTGACTCCATAAAAGCCCTATTTGATCTTGAGTTGGGTGACGCTCGCATTAGTGGATACTTACATGAGGGTCAAGCATATGTTACTTAGAGCCGGACTTGTGACATTTCCTTGAGAGAGACGAGTGAACTCCCATTAACCTCGGTTTGTGTGATTATACTCTAAAAGGTGAGGTTTGCTTAGGGAGAGTTGAGGATGTATGAGTTTGGGTTCCATAGCGACTAAAGTAATTGAGAGAGTTCTTTGATGTAATGAGTTAATTCTTGATGCTCTTGTGTCGCACTTGATCCATAGTTTCCAAGGTTTAAATGTTAATGATCCATTTGTATTGAGGGCAATTGTTAGTCCCAATTAATGCTTGTTGAGGTTATTTTAGGATAACTGAAATTACTTGGATTGTCCTTTAAGGGGTGGGTCTTATTTTATTTGCTTGAGGACAAGCAAAAGTTTAAGTTTGGGGGAGTTGATAAGTTGGGATTTTAACATGTTTTATGCCCCTACTTGCCTATGCTTTGGTTATAAATTGCTACAAAATAGTCCCAAAATGCTCACAAGTTGTGCTTGATTGCAGGTTTGATTGACAAAGTGACGAAATGTCAAAGATCAGCTCAAAAGGAGTGAAACCTGCTCAAGTATCAAAGATTAAGTGAATTGAGGAAAAGAGGCCCTGGTGCGGACCGCGCAAAAGTGAATGCGGCCGCACTAGGAGGTTCAGAGACATGGCTAGTTTGGGCTTAAGGCTACGCGGCCGCGGTACTCGTTGCGCAGTCCGCGGTGGTGACTTCATGGCCGCACTACCTTTTTGTGCGGTCCGCGGAGCAGAGGTTCAGAGAGATGTGAAATCCCAAGTGTTAAGCCACGAGGTTCGCGGTCAAGCTTGTGCGGACCGCGCCTGTTGCCTTCGCGGCCGCGGTTCAATCCACGCATTCCGCGGTCCTCAAGATCAGAGAAGCTGGAAGTTGAAGTTAAAGAGCCAGTGCGGCCGCGGTCCTTTTTTGTGCGGCCCGCACTGACCCCGTAGGGGTATTTTTGTCCAGTTTTTCCAGCCTAGTATAAATAGAATATTTTACCATTTTTAGGTTATCTTTTGTATCTTCTGACTTCAGATGTGAGCTGCGCCGATTATTGTAGCCATTTTTGGCAGATTATTGTAGTTTCTTCTTAGTAATCAATTAATATGCTTAGTTCTTCATCGATTTCTTCAATTTATGTATCTAGCATGAGTAGCTAAACCCATTAGCTAGGGTTGTGACTCAACCCTAGTGTGGGTAATTGATGGGTGTTTCCATCTAGGGTTAGATTGACTATGGGTGTTTGCTATTTGGGTTGATTTTATATTTTAATTTCAAATTTGTGGTTGCAAACACTGATTCAAGCTTTGTGGGTTTAACTCCTCTTGAGAAAGAGAGTCTATGACCCCAAAATTGACCCAACAAGGAATTGGGATGGACTCATGAGAAATGATAGTCCCAGTTAACGGGTTAAATCTCGAGAGAGTAATCACCCTACTTGAGCCCTAGTTGCTTGATCTGATTTGCCTACCCATTTGGTCTCTCGAGAGTCAATTGGGCAAAATCACTCTCTCTACCAGTGGTGTGAGAGTGGGTAAAATTGTGCAACGGTTATAGCATAAGCCCCAATTATGTCAATCAAACCTTAGTAACATCTACCCATCAATTAGCCACCTAGGTGATGCCACGACCCTAGTCCCTTCTTCCCATTACATACAACTTTAGCAATTATTCCAAAGTATAATCTAGATTCAACTAGTAGCTTGATAACTATAGTTTATAATTGAAAAACCCAAAAATGATAAGAAGATCAATTAAGAGCATACACGCGATTCTAGTCTAGATAGATACCCAACTACAATTTCTAGCTCTCTGTGGAAATCGATCCCGACCCTCATATCGGGTAAAAGCTATTGCGACCCTCTCTTCCTACTTTATAGTAGCGTGGAGTTGGCTGCGATCACCGGGCGGAGAGTTTGGGGAGTTTGGCTTACCTACCAGCAACGGAGAGGCCCATGGCGATGGATGTTCAGGCTTTAGCCAGCCAGTTTGTGAGATTGGACCTTTCGGAGCCCAGTCGGGTCCTTGCTTGTATGGTTTCTCGGTCTTCCTTGTTTGATCGTATCCGGGAGCACCAGTTTGATGACCCTCATTTGCTTGTCCTCAAGGACAAGGTTCTGCATGGTGATGCCAGAGATGTGACCATTGGCGATGACGGGGTATTGAGGATGCAGGGTCGGATTTGTGTACCCAATGTTGATGGGCTTCGGGAGTTGATTCTAGATGAGGCCCACATATCGCGGTATTCCATCCATCCGGGTGCTGCGAAGATGTACCAGGATTTGAGACAGCACTATTGGTGGAGGCGGATGAAGAAAGATATAGTTAGGTTTGTAGCTCGGTGCCTCAACTGTCAGCAGGTAAAGTATGAGCACCAGAGACCAGGTGGTTTGCTTTAGTAGATAGAGATTCCGGAGTGCAAGTGGGAGCGGATCACCATGGACTTCGTAGTTGGACTCTCATGGACTTTGAGAAAATTCGATGCCATTTGGGTGATTGTGGATCGGCTGACCAAGTCCGCGCACTTCATTCCTGTGTGTACTACCTATTCTTCGGAGCGGTTGGGGAAGATTTATATCTGGGAGATTGTTCGTCTGCATGGTATTCCAGTTTCCATCATTTCAGATAGAGGTACTCAGTTCACATCACGGTTCCAGAGGGCCGTACATCATGAGTTGGGTTCTCGGGAGGAGTTGAGCATAATATTTCACCCCCAGACGGACGGACAGTCCGAGCGCACCATTCAGATTCTTGAGGATATGCTCCGTGCGTGTGTGATGGAGATTGGAGGTTATTGGGATCAGTTCTTGCCACCAGCGGAGTTTGCCTACAATAACAGTTATCAGTCCAGCATTCAGATGGCACCGTATGAGGCTTTGTATGGTAGGCGGCGTAGATCCTCGGTGGGTTGGTTTGAGCCGGGTGAGGCTAGATTATTAGGCACAGACTTGGTTCAGGATGCCTTGGAGAAGGTTAAGGTGATTCGGGGTAGACTCCGTATAGCCCAGTCTAAACAGAAGAGTTATGCGGATCGAAAGGTTCGTGATGTTTCATATATGGTTGGAGAGCGGGTCTTGCTTCGGGTTTCGCCTATGAAGGGCGTTATGAGATTTAGGAAGAAAGGGAAATTGATTCGAGGTTTATTGGTCCTTTTGGGGTATTGAAACGTGTTGGGGAGGTTGCTTATGAGCTTGCCTTACCTCCCAACTTGGCAAGAGTTCATCTGATATTTCATGTTTCGATGCTCCGGAAGTATCATGGTGATCCGTCATACGTGTTGGATTTCAGTTCAGTCCAACTGGACAAGGATCTATCTTATGTTGAGGAGCCAGTGGAGATATTGGACGAGCAGGTTCAAAAGCTGAGGTCAAAGACCATCGCATCAGTGAAGGTTCAGTGGCGGGGTCAGCCGGTCGAAGAGGCTACTTGGGAGACCGAGCAGGATATGCGCAGCCGTTACCCTCATCTTTTCACCACTTCAGGTATGTCTCTATGCTCGTTCGAGGACGAACGAATGTTTTAAGAGGGGGAGGATGTAACAACCCGGCCGGTCATTTTGTGAATTAACGCCCCGATCCCCTATTAACTGCTTTCCCCGTGTTCGTTTCTGCTATTGTGACTTGTCGGGAAGATTCGTTATGAGTTTCGGAGTATTTTTGGACACTTAGTCCCTAAATGAGAGTTTAAGCTTTAGAATTTGGACCGTAGTCGGAACAGTGTGAAGACGGCCTCGGAATGGAATTTCGTCGATTCTGTTAGCTTTGTTGAGTGATTTAGGGCTTAGGGGCGTGTTCGGATTATGTTTTGGAGGCCCGTAGCTTATTTAGGCTTGAAATGCCGAAAGTTGAATTTTTGAAGTTTCCGGATCGACAGTGAAATTTTGATATCGGGGCCGGAATCCGATTCCGAAAGTTGAAACAGCTCCGTAGTGTTAAATGTGACCTGTGTGCAAAATTTGGGGTCAATCAGACTTGGTTTGGTTGGTTTCGGCATTGGTTGTAGGTTTCTTGAAGTTTCAAGTTCTTTAGGTTTAGATTGGAGGATGATTCGTGGTTTTAGCGTTGTTTGACGTGATTTGAGGGTTGGACTAAGTTCGTATGATGTTTTAGGACTGGTTGGTGTGTTTGTTGAGGTCCCGTGGACCTCGGGTGAGTTTCGGATGCTTAACGGAGGTGATTGTGGACTTAGGCAAAATCTAAAGGTTGCTGCTTCTGGTATTTTCGCACCTGCGGTGAGGAGCCCGCAGGTGCGGTGGAGTGAGTCGCAGGTGCGATTCTGGCACTATTGGCCAGTGACCGCAGATGTGGTTATTGGACCGCAGAAGCGGACCGCATCTGCGGAGAAGGTAGCGCAGGTGCGGTTTATGGCTGTTTAATGAAAACTCGCAGGTGCGGTCCCATGACCGCAGAAGCGGAAATCACTGGGCAGATATAGAAAATTTGAGGGTTTGAGATTTCATAACACAAAAATCGAATTGGAGCTCGGTGGGAGACGATTTTTTGAGGGTTTTTGAAGGAGAATCATTGGGTAACGATTTCTATCTCGATCTTGATCTTAGTACTATAATCTATTATTGCTTTCCTCTTCTAATTAAGAATTTGGGGGATAAAAGTTTGAAAATGGGAGGAAAGTTCCCCAAATGAGAATCCGAGTTTTGACGTCGGATTTTGATGATTCTTGTTCGAGTGTGCTCGTGAGTGATCGGGTGTTCGAAATTTGTAAATTTTACCCGATTCCGAGGTGTGGGCCCGGGGGACTTTTTGGGGCGACTTTCTTAATTTCGAGTGTTAGCTTCGAATTCATTAGTTAAATAAGTTACTTAAAGTTATATTTACATTATGCAATATATTTAATTAGATTTGGGCCACTCGGAGTTGGATACTCGTGGCAAGAGCGTGGTTTCGAATGTCGATGTTGCTGTGTTCGACGGAAGCTGGATTGAAAGATGTACCTGTGTCCCTGTGGTAGCTACCTTTTGTTCATGGTAGCCTTAGATTATAAAACTCTATTTATGTTCTTTTCAAACAGAAGATATATTACTTCATATCAGCTTTGTAAACTTATTCTTAGAAGCTCATGATTTGTACACCAGTCCTTGGGAAATGTAATGAATCCAGATAATTTATTTATGTTTTGTTGACTTATTGACATTATTGAGATTGGATAGTTATTAGTTAGCTTACCTAGCGAGTTGGGTTATGTGCCATCACTACTAGTGGATTTTGGATTGTGACAGTCACCTCTCTACGAGTCGGGTTCAAACTACTATAATGTGAACAGTCGCAATTATTAGAGGAACGAACGTTATTCGGTATTACAATTCCTAACCTAATCAACTTACAGTTAATGTTACTTAATAAATACTAATTCTATGACAAATCAAAGAACTGTTCTAGGAAATTTTACCTTCTATAGCAAAGGTATATACCCTATTTATTACAAACTAAAAATATTTTAAAATATTATTTTTTATAGCTACCTTTTATATATTATAGCAAAATAGATATTTATGGTATATACTACCATTGAGGCATGAAATACGCTATTTATGTTTTTCCTGTCTCTTTCTTTCAATTAACACAAGATTCTCTCTCAAATTTTTGCTTCTCTCTCTCTCTCTCTCTCTCTCTCTCTCTCTCTCTCTCTCTCTCTCTCTCTCTTCGAGCAACTCAAGCCCTAGTATGGATGGCCGAAGAGAAAGAAGAATCTCTCTCTCTTCGAGCAACTCAAGATACACGCCATAGTATTGATGGCCGACGAAACATTAGAATAGAGTAGAAGGCAGCCAGAAAACAGAAAAGAGTGAATTTTTCGAACGGAAAGGAGCAATGTAATGAACTCTTATCATAACTTTGTTGTACGGATCCGACAAACTTTCTTCTTTTCTTGGCCGGAAAACGCCATCTCCGACGAACTTTCTTCTCTTCTTTGCTATTCACTCAAACGCATTGTTTTTCATATATAAATACATATTGTAGATGTATTTTTTACATCTCGAAGATCTGTATTTTTTTCTAATACAGCTGAATACACATATACTTATGCATATTGTACATACAGTATGCATGAATACAAGATATAAATATTGAAGTACACTGAACACAAACATTAAAATAGAACAGAATATAAACAGTGAATAGATTTAATTTTAAAATACAGTAAAATACACTGAATACAAATAGAAATACAGTTAATACAACCAATGAAATATATTGAATACATCAGTGATAACATGTATTAGGAATAACTAAAATACTGCTAATACTAATACATTTGATAATTTGAACATACTGAATATAAAATAGCGAATACAGTAAATACAAATATTGAATCTAATGAATGCAACAGTAAAAAAAAAAGTATATTGAAACACACTAAATACAATAGTTAAATACAAACTGAAAAATCATTCTAATTAATTGGGTTGATAATGGAGCATATATGGTTTGGATGTGACTACGCCAGAACAATATGGGCCAAACTCCTACAATGGCTCAATGAGAAGCATCAGATTGGAAGCTGGGAAGAGGAAATTAAATGGCTGAGAAGAAGGACTGCTAATAAAACTCGAGGTGAAATATTGATATTACTATTCACAGCAATGGTGTATCATGTCTGGGCAGAGAGAAACAAAGAAGATTTCAAGGGGGAATAGTTGCCAGTAATTAGAGAATCAAAGACATTGTGATGGAATTACATATAGGAGGGCAAAGAGAAACAAAGTGGCATAAAGAGCTAGAAAAATTGAAGAATTTTCCTTAGTTCATACAGGACAATGTAATTGTTATAGGAATTGTTAACTGATTAGTCAGATAGTTATGTAGATAGGTCTAGTTCTGGAGTCCAAAAGAACTAGCGGATGTAAATATTTTTACTTGGTTAATAAAGTTTAAACGTTTAACCAAAAAAAAAAATTTGGGTTGATAATGAGGCATGATAGAATTGATTTTGTTGAGTTATATTAGCAGTGTATTACGCTAATTGATATTATTTTCGTTATTTGACAGCTGGTCTGATTTGAAGGGGAAAACATAGTGTCATGATGTTGGTATGGTAGGGAACTCTTTGATCCTTAAACCAATGGTATGAAAATCTTTTCTGAGACGGCTTCTTTTTTTTTTTTTTTTTTTTTTTGAAATAGAAGAAGTTTGTTTGATTATTTTGGATGGTGATAGTTCCAATATGCCGTGAAGGAAGTGGCAACAGTAATCGGTGAGAATTGACAAAGAACGGAATTGAAGAGAAAGGAAAAGTGTTTAAAAGAAATAGGAAAAAGATAGACAAAATGAAAAGAAAAAGAATTGTTTAAGTGTGAATTGTGCACCCTTTCACGCATATGACCGTATATGTTTCTTTTATTTATCTTTTAATTTATTTTATTTTTAATAGACAATAAAAAATGAAATTAATATCCCCTCCATAATCCATTCCACTTTATGTCGTAGATTTCCTTTTAATTTTTTTCAAGAAGATTGCAGCATTTGAAATTTGGACATAATATAACTAAACATTCCATTTTACTCTTTTTGACAAGCAAAACATATGTTATTTATATTTTAAGATCACAAGTTTCTAAAGTCTTATCGTCACAAAAATACTAAAAAGTATTTATTATACTGTGTTTCTTTATTTTTCCCCAATAATAACAGTTTATGGGGACTGGATTACTATCGATAACATTTTTTAATAAAAATACATAAAGAAGAATATAGTAGATGGAAGTTATTATCCATCTTGCCCTTTCTGTAGTACGTATTTTATTAAAATCGCGCAAAATGTAGATAAATTTATTAGTTTTAAAGTAATTGTTGTATTTGAACCAGAGTAAAACGACTTGAAGAAGGAATCTTCTAAAAAAAAAAAAAAAGAAGAAGAAAGCCATTTATTTTCCATAATTAAAATACAAGGAATCTGAATATTTCCAATTGTAGAGGACCAAACAAAACCTCCGAAAACTTCTCCAACAACCGAATCCCACAAGTTATGGATAAAATCACTGCCAAAAACCCTACTTTTTGTACTCACAACAATGTGCTGAAGCAGCAGAAAGCATTGGCATGGACAAATTGAAAGAAGCCATATTGAAACTGTCAAACAGTGAACCAAATGGGCTATTATCACCGACCCGGAACTCCATTCTTCAACTACGCCTTTCCCATTTACTTTCTTCTCTTCATACTACCCCTGATCATCCTCCTTATTCTTGGGTAAGTAATTTTTCATATTAATAATTTATAAGTCAGTGGTTACAAAGTTTACTGCACCAATTAATTAATCTTTTATGAAAGTAATTGTGAACTTAATTATTTATAGAGTTAGAGACAGAAAAAAGAAAAATGGTAATCTGTCAATGATCAGGGCAACCCGGTGCACTAAGCTCCCGCTATACGCGGGGTATGAGGAAGAGCCAGACCATAAGGGTCTGTTGTACTGTATGCAGCCTTACCTTGCATTTCTGCAAGAGGCTATTTTTACGGCTCGAACCCGTGACCTCCTGGCAGTGGCGGCTCAACCCTAAAGCCGCTAAAGCAGCGACTTTAGGCCTCCAAAAAATTAAGGCCCCAAATTTTCTCAAATTATATGTAGTAATAAATAATTATGTATTTAGTATTAGTGATAAATAAATTAGTTTATAATCAAGAAGTTGTCAATTTTTAAATTTTGTACTAAAAATTGTAGATTATTAAATTTGCATTTACTTTCTATTTTTGTTACCTCATGCATGGTTGGTGGATGGGCTCAACTTCTTAATTTTTGTCTAACTCACTTCAACTTGAATTAATTTTGTGTATAACTATGATTTTGTAGAATCTTCTTCTATTTTTTAAGTGCTTTTTAGACAATTTTTTTATCTTAAGCTAATGAAATTATTAAAAGATTAGATATGAAAAAGCATTTCTTAACCTCGAATGTCTTTTGAGGCCTCTTTTTAAATTTTCGCTTTAGGCCACATGTAGTGTTGAGCCGCCTCTGCCTCCTGGTTACATGACAACAGCTTTATCAGCTACGCCAAGTCTCCCTTTCAATATGTCAATGATTATTATTAAAAAAAAAAAAAGAAGACACCCAAGGGTGAGGCATAGTGGTCGGATTGAGAATCACGAGGTATCAGGTTCAAATCCCAGCAGAGACAAAAATGCTAGGTGATTTCTTTCCACATGTTTAAGCCGTCGTAGACAGAGTTAACTGGTATATTCTGCTGGTGGGAGGTAGCAAGTATTCTGTGGAACTAGTCGACGTGCGCACAAACTGACCTGGACAGTATAGTTATCAAAAAATAAAAGGGGCTGATTGGCGGAGGGATTACCTCTTAGATGACTCTTTTTTTTTTTTTTTCAAACGAGAAGTTCTTGGTGCACAAGGAGGCAAGGGATTTAATTGAATCTCTTTGCTAGAAAATTGTACTGTGCAAATCGGGTAAATGTAAAAAAAAAAAAAAATTGAGATGGGTAAATATAAAAAAAGTATATTATATATTGACATAGATAAAGATGCTAGTGTAGTAGTAAATGGGGTTCAAAAATTGCTTTAGGTCGCTTGTTCTAATCCTAGTACGAATTTTTGGCTCTCCCATTTAGGGGTGTGCATTCGATTTATCGATTCGATTTTGATCCTTATCGATAATTACTTATCGATTATCGATTTGTACATATGCTTATCGTTATCGTTTCAATAAGGTTTCAATTTTTTCGATTTCGATTTATCGATTTTGGGGGCTTATCGATTCGGTTATCGAATATATCAATAAGAAAATTTGCGGGATTCCACGGAAAGTATATCGCTATAAATAGCGCCTAACTAATATGGACAAAAAGAAGCTAAAATAAGACGGACATCATTTATAATATAAAAATTTGTCAACAAGCACATGCAACAAAACTAAAGTAAGGGATCAAATATATGCCACCAACACTCCAACGGTATAAAAAAAACAAAACAAAACAAAACACATCATCACGGCTAATTCTGTTTTCCATTAATTTGAACTTCATTCCCTTGATCTTTAAATATGATCATTCCTTAAATGTGGTAGAGGAAATAATAGGGTAAGGGACTTAGGGTAAAGGAAATGGTATAGATTAGGGAAAATAATATTGTATAGCCGCTTTCAAAATAGTAGCGGAATATATATACATTCTGTATGTTATATTAATCTACACAAATAGGTAATTACTCATTTAACAAGTGTGTACAGTCTAGGGGTGTGCATTCGATTTATCGATTCGATTTTGACCCTTATCGATAATTATTTATCGATTATCGATTTGTACATATGCTTATCGTTATCGTTTCAATAAGGTTTCGATTTTTTCGATTTCGATTTCGATAACAAATAATCGATTCGATTTATCGATAAACCGATTCGAATGCACACTCCTACTCCCATTAAATGTGACTGACTCTAGGTCCTTCTCCTGTTAAAAGATCAAGCTGTCTGTGGCAGGGATCGAACTTGTGACCTGCGCCGAACCCATACATTACAAGATTACTCGGGGCATCTCCAACCTTTACCCCATTTTTGGTCCCCAAAATGGGGATTTCTCTATTGGGGACAACTTACTCCAACAATTCCCCCATTTTTCCCCCCAAACTTTTTTATATTCTTCTCTCTCTTCTATATTACTTTATTATCTTTCATTTCAATTTTATTTTTTAATTTCCATTAAACAAATTTCATCTTTTATTTTTATTAATTTGTAATTTTCATTAAAACAATTCCATAAAATTTCAAATAATATAATTTGTAAGCAATTATTGTAGATTAACTAATAATTCAAATAAAAATGAAATTATTGCGATATAAGATTAATTAAATACATATTACATAACGATAAAATTCATTCGAAATACTACATAAATATTCAACTTCAACCTCTAATAAAATTAACTTACAATTTTACATAAAAATAATAAATGCACGAAAATTAATTTATCAAAATTATACGCCAAAGTTAAGATGTAAAATTAATATTATAAAGATATTACATAAACATAATTAGGTATATATAAAGATATAAATTAAAAGATTAAATAATAAAATAATAATAAAAAATACATGAATAGTAACCGGGGAGATGAATAGTGTACCCCATATTTGAGGGAACACTATTCATCCCCCATTTTGGGAACAACAATGGCGGAGGATTAGAGCTTCATTATCCCAAAAATTGCCCCCATTATGGGAAAATACGGTAAGGTTGGAGATGGTCTCATACCACTAGACCAAAGCCCTAGGGGCTAGATGACATAGGTTATTTCTACTTAAGGACTGAGTAGTAAATTTGGGGTGCCCAAGTTCTGGGATTTTAGCACCACAGCGAGTTCTGATTTCTTTTGTAAAGATACGTTGTCTTGTTTTGTAAATAGAGTACATTCTTTTTTCGTTTCAACACAATGAATATTTTTTTTTATAATATAAAAAAAGTATTTTGTTTCAGTTCAACAAAAAAAAAGTACTTTCTTTTCATGATGTAGAAGAGGTATTTTCTTTCATTCCAACAAAATAATGTAGTAAAAAGTATCTTCTTTCATTTCAACAAAAAAGTACTTTATTTTCATGGTGTTGAAAAAGTATTTTCTCTCATTTCAACAAAATGATGTAGTAAAAAATATCTTATTTCATTTCAACAAAAAAAGTTACTTTCTTTTCATGATGTAGAAAAAATATTTTCTTTCATTTCAGCAAAATAATGTAGTAAATAGTATCTTCTTTCATTTCAATAAAAAATTACTTTCTTTTCATAATATGAAAAAGTATTTTCTTTCATTTCAACAAAATAATATAGTCAAACGTACCTTCTTTCATTTCAACAAAAAAAGTACTTTCGGTTCATGATGTAGAAAAAGTATTTTCTTTCATTTTAACAAAATGAATACTTTTTTCATGTTGTATAAAAGGTAATTTCTTTTTCAACCAAAAAAAGAGTATTTTTTTTAGTTATGTAGCATAAATTTCAACGTTGTGTTTGAGTGAAAAAGTAAAGCAACACATTAGTCCCTTTTGGGTTTGTGTGAATTTTTAAAAGAATTATTAAATTCTTGAAGAAAATAGAGTCTTAAAAAAACGTTGGGTATTTAAAGTTTTGGGGGAGCCGGGGGGGGGGGGGGTAGGGGGAGGGGAAGGCACGAGAAACATGTGGCGTTGGGGAAGGGGTACGGAAATTAGTATAAAAAATTATTTTTCTAAAAAATATTTTCTACTCTCTAAACAAACACTACAAAATATTTTCCAAAAAAAAGTTTTCACTTACTAACCAAACATAGTAAAATAAGTGATAAAACCACTCATTTTCCGGGAAAAATATTTTGTAAGAAAATATTTTCCTTCGTACCAAACACACCCATAATTACTCTCTTGAATAAAAGGAAATAATTATTCTCATTTTTGTTGCTTGTCGGATTCTTGTCAATTCTGGTCATTTCATGTTATTGGGTTTGTATGTATCTGGGGAAAAGTGAGATTTCCTTTGTTATTATAATGTTAATATCTTCCTCAGACAACTAGCCAAAAGATTTGCTTTTGAAAGTTCTTTTCTTAATTAATAGCTTGATTAATCAAAGTAGCAATCCAAGTTCAGACCTAGGAGAGTTGATAAGCAATTTCTCTTCCCATTCATCTCTTAAAGAGTAACAGTGAATAGTTTTGAATCCTCATAGTTGAAGATTTTCCGTTATGGTCTAATCAAATGTTTTCTTCTTGTTATAGATGATTCAAAGGGCGTTGCAGGAATTGAATGAAGAAGGAGGTTCGAGTGAAGACTCAATATCTAAGTTTATCAAGAAAGAATATGACAATTTGCCAATGGCTCATATGTTCCTGCTGAAACATCATCTACAAAAGCTGTCTGAAAATGGTAAAATTCTTATGATTGACGGAGGAGGGCGTTTTTTGCTTGCTAGTGGTGGCAACAATAGCGTGAATCCAAAAACAAAAAGCAAGAGGAAGTACAAGAAGAGGAAGGGAAGGTGGGGTTGGGAGATTAAACAAAAGAAGCGGCGGCGCAAGGAAAAGAAGGAGAAAAAGCATGATGATGTAAAAGTTGTTAAAGAAGAGAAGAAGAAGTTGGATGAGCAACAAAATGAAGTTAAACATGGGCAACAAAATGGAATACACAGGGAGTTGAATGGGCATCATAATCAACCGAACACAGATAAAGAAGAAGGGCAATTAAGTGAGAGGCAAAATGGTGTAACTGGAAAGCAGCTGATAGAATTGTCAAAGATGAAAGAATCTCATGAGATTGTACTTGCAACAGTTGAACCATCATCTGAAAAGAAGCAGAAGCCGGAAGAAGGGACATCTACCCTGGAGAAGCTCAATGAAGATGATGATTCTACAGGATTTGAGGCAATGTCGATTGAGATGTCACGTGAACAAAGACAACTGAAGCTCTGGAGCAGAGACCGATCTGAATCTCAATCAGCAAGTACCTCTAAAGTGGAACCATTGCCATTATGCACCTCAGCGGGTAAAAATTTAGTACAAATGGAAGAACCTTTGGCAATGGCAACAAGTGAGGAGCCACTGAATTTGAGTGATCCTCAGCATGATGTGCACTTGGAGCAACTAAAACGCCAGCTTCGTCGGAGGCCTCCTAAGAACAAGGAGGATGAGGCCAAACTAGGTACTAGTACAGCTTCGGCGCTGGCAACAAATGAAGAGGTGTTGCCTGATAAAAGATCAAATGAGGAGGTGTTATGTTCGAATGATCCTCAACATGAGGTGCACTTCAAGCAACAAATAAAAAAGCGTTGTGGGAGGAACCCCAAGGGCAATGACGATGGCGCTAAACCAGGTACTATAATTTTGAAGAAGTTGGGATTATCTAAGAAGTCAAAGAAGAAACAAAATGGTCGAAGTCTAGGAAGGCCTAGGAAGACACAATAAAGTGAGAATTGCAGTTCCTTGAAGCTAAAGATGATTAATGGTATAAATTGAGATAAATCCCAGAAGTTCAAATGTTAGTGAATAACAGTAGTTGCTTGTAGTTCTCTTATGTTTTCGAACTTGTCCCTGTACAGTAGAGGTACAATATATTAATTCAAGCTAATAGCTTGAGTGACATACTTTCTTGAAAGAAGCTATAACTTTATTTATTAATCACTTGGAGTTCTCTTTTCTTCTTAAATTTTGCTCTAAAAAGTAGAGGTTATAATAGAGTAACCCAGCAATGAAGAATTAATCTGAGAAAAGGAAGTTGGTGCATGGATTTTAATCGATTTAGAAGCTTTTGTATGACATTCCTATGAGGTAGAGACCTTGATAGAATTTGTAAAGTCTCTACAGGCTTAGCCTGTTGAGTGCTGTAATTATTTATACCAAAAAGAAGTTCTGCATGTCTCTTTTGCTGCATCATGGAGTTAGTGTGGAAGATCAAGGCTTTGATTGTTTAAGGTTTATTGAAGTAGAATGGAGTTTCTGGTTCGGTTCGGCTATTTCACTTTGGTAGCATCTCTTTAGTTGTTGAACCACCTATGATTTCGCCTCCTTTGGTGGAACATGTCTCAGTGTAGCCATGAAATTTTTTCTTCTCTTCCTATGGAGCTAATTGGTTTTAGGGGATGAGTGACTCCAAAAAGAATAAGAGTGCGGGAGATTTTGTCTCTGATATAATAATAACTCTATAAATATAACGGAATAAATAAAGGAAGAGAGGAGGTTCAGTGACGCTGTAGTACAAATGAAATGGACATGAAACTGAAATTCTGAAGAAGAGAGGAATTGAAACTGAAAGAAGGTTTGAGGGTGAACAGTGTTTAAAAAAGCGACGCAAAGCGACAGGCCAGCGATTTTTCGAAGCTGAGGCAACACGACCAGCAGAAGCGATCGCTTCAGTCCAAAGGGGTGACTTTTAAAAATAAAAGTTTGGGTCTTTTTTTTATTATACAAAATAGACCCCAAAGTGAATGAGAAGACATTTCTTTCTCTTCTTCATCGACGTTTGAAGCTGCTGCTGCTAGGGTTCCACGAACAGATGACCTCCAGGTAATTTTTCTTCTTTTTTTCTTCTTTCTTCTTCTTCTCCTTTTTTTTTTTTACTTTTATTCTTCTTATTTACTAGTATTTTAGCCTTTATTTATTAATTTTTATGTGTATTTCAGTTTATAAAATTAATTTTATATATATATATATATATATATATATATATTCAGTTTTATTTGATTATGTTTGTTTTTTTAATATCTTAATAGGGATCAAAAATGTCCCAAAGTTCAGAAAGACCCAGCTTGACGATATGGAGATAAAGTTAATGAGAAGAATAGTACAAATGTTACATGCAGGTTTTGTAACAAGATTACAATGGGGGGAATTTATCGCTTTAAATTTAATCTTATTGGTGGCGATAGAAACGTCACAAGTTATCCGAAATGCTCGCCGGAGGTGAGGAAGGAAATAAAGAATTTTGTTGACAAGAAGGAGCAAAAAAATCTAATGATTCAACCATGTGTGACCAATCTTAAAGATGATGATGATGGTGATATAGAAGAAGTTGAAAGTTTGTCACTTCCAACAAAATGGGGAAGAGATGCAATCTCTTCAAGCCATAGATTGACGGGTACGAGTAGGACTAAAGGTCCTATAGATTGCTATTTCCCAAAGAAGCCAGAACCAAAGAGCGGTGGAAAAGATGCGCAAAAAATTACCAAGGACATTTTAAGGGATCGTGCAGTTAAAGCTTTTGCACGATGGATCTATGATGCTGGGCTCCTCTTCAATTGTGTCAGCTATATTGACACTTGGAGACTTTTTTGAGGTCGTTGGTCAATATGGACCTAGAATGAAGCCCCCCATTTATCATGACATCAAAGGTCCTTATCTAAATTAGGATGTGGAGGAGACCAATAAAATTGTGGAGGAACATAAAGTTTTGTGGAACAAGTATGGATGCTCCATTATGATGGATAAGTGGACGACAAGAACTGAAAAAATAATCATTAATATGTTGGTGAATTCTTCCAAGGGAAGTTTATTTCTTGAGTCGTTTGATGCTAGCGACGCGTCCACTGACCACATCAAAATGTTCGCCTTGTTTCAGAACACCATTGAAAAGATTGGCCTAAGCAATGATGTTCAAGTGGTCACTGATAATGCGAGTGAAAATGTTAAAGTGAGTGGTATGGTGCAAGGAGCATACCCGAATGTCTATTGGACTCCATGTGCGGCTCAATGCCTAGGACAACTGCAGAAATGTTAGCTTGTTGGAATGACCCAGGTATTCTACTGAGGCAGAAGCATTGGTGGAGGTTGATCCCAGCATGTATTTGGTGGACAATTTGGTTGGAGAGAAATTCAAGATGCTTTGAAGATAGAGCTAACTCTGAACAGAAGATCAAGACGAATTGTATATTTTTGTTTCACTTTTGGTGTAAAGAAGCTCTGGTAGAGAATGTAGAGTCTATAGTGGATATTATTGGGTCTTTGTAACTACCACAAGTCCGGGTTTGCGTTTTTGCTCTTTTTCGAGGGTCTTGTAACTATCTTTAACCTTTAGCATAATCTTTATGCTAAAGGTTTCTCTACTTAATTTATAAAACTTATTACCTTCTCAAAAAAATAAAAAAAAAACTTAATGTTCGGGGACATTTTCAAGGAAAAGCCCTTTTCTACAGTTTTTGGCCAGGGCTTAGGGTACATTTTAATATTTCTTCGCGGCCCTTGTTATTGAATATGATGAGAAGATTCACAAAACAAAAAAATTTGGTGAAACCGGGCAAGCAAGGTTCGCCACTGCTTTCTTAACTTTGCATTGTATCCACTTGCAAAAAGCCAATTTGAGAAAGTTGTTCATTTCAGAGGAATGGAACAAGAGTAAATTTGCAAAGGAAGCTGGTGGAAAGAAGCAACACACATTATTCTTTTTTATTCTCTTTGGAATAATGTCCTTCATGCTCTTAAAATTGGGGCCCTTTGATTAGAGTACTCCGTTTGGTGGATGGGAAGCAAAAATAGGCTACCTTTATGAAGCTATAGGTAGGGCCAAGGAGGCTATTCAAGCATCATTTCAGCAAAAATATGCAAAGATCTTTCAGATCATTGATTCAAGATGGACGGAGCAACTTCATCGACATTTGCATGCAGCTGGACTTATTCTGAACTCGTCACTCTTTTATGATCAATATGAGAATAATTCACTAGCTAAAGAAGTGTGGAAGCGATTCCATGAGTGTGCTATTAAGTTCACTCAAGATGAAGAGCTGGAAGAAAAGATAGTAGATCAGTTTGCTATTTATAAAGCAGCTGAAGGACTTTTTTAAGCTATGACTGGCTAGTAAACAAAGAAAGACGAAGTTGCCAGGTGACCGAGTGCTTCTATATTTTATAGTTCTAACTTTTAATGTATTTTTTATACTTATTAACTCTTGAATATATTTTTTTTTCACTTCTATAGTTGAGGGTACCAATATGGTGCAGAGACTCCGGATTTACAGACTATCACCATCAAAGTTCTAAGTTTAACTTGTAGTTTATCCGTGTGTGAAAGGAACTTGAGCATTTTTGAACACATGAGAACTAAAAGGAATGATTTTGTGTATTGAGATGAAGTAAATTATATCTCAATTGTCCTAACTCCTACCAATTAGTTGACACATCTTGTTTGCAGATTCATACGAAGAAGAGGAATCAACTAACCTTGAAGCGCCTCCATAATCTAGTGCTCATAAAATACAATAAAACATTGAGACGTCGCTACAACCACCGCAATCTAATTGATCCAATTCTTTTGGACAATATTGACGAGGCTAATGAGTGGCTAGTCGGAATCTCCGAAAGTTTTGAAGATGAAAAAATATTTGAAGGCGACTCTAATTTCACTTGGGGTGATGTTGCGGAGGCTAGTGGAGTTAGGGAGAACCCTTATGGTTTAAGGGGGAATACTTCAAGTTCAAGCTCGAATAGGAAGGGAAAAGTGTGGGTACTACAAGTCGATCCCTAATTGATGAAGATGAAAGTGATCATGAAGAGGACGAGGAAGAGGAGGGGTAAGAAGAAGATGACGAGCAATATGAAGATAATAGAGGAATTCAAGATTTTGACAATCTTGAAGAAGAATAAGAAGAGTAGAAGAATAAGATGTTGATTCTAGTAATTTAATGGTTTTGATTTTGCTTGTCCTATGGTTTATGGAGGATTTTGTGGTACCAACTTTTAAGTTTAAAACTGAGCTTTTTGATTATTTATATTGTCTCTTTGTAAGGTTTACATTATGCTTTTTAAGAATTGCGCTTCACTTTAATAAAGTGTGCGCTTCGCTTTTGAAGCGAGGTGAACCCCTGTTTCTTTTTTGCGCTTCTTGCTCTCAAAATACTGAGGATGAATATGGTGCTATATAGATTATAGTCTATGCTTTAAGGGGTGAAAAATTTGCCATTGCAAATGAAAAAAAGGAGAAAAGAATTTGCAATATAGATTTCTTTTTACTGAAAAGAACAAGAGCCTCAAAGCTGAACCCGATTTGTGGAGTTCTCGGATTATTAATACAAAATGGCCCCAACTTGTAGGATGTAATACAAAAAATGATGCAACAACAACGTAAAAATTGCACGAGCATTCTATTTGGTCTCCCGCATTTAATCTATACCCACTTTTTAAACAACTTCAGGTCTTTTTCTCCTCTTTCTTCTTCCTCTTCTTCTTCTTTTTCTTTTTCTTCGGGTGACAACGATTTTATATGGTATCTGTGAACATATTTTAAGGTAGTTTATAATGTTTTACAGTAATGAGCTATTATGGCGCATTATTTTTTATTATTGCTTAGGGTTTCTTCTTCTTCTTTCTCTTAATTGTAAAATGAGTTCGTTAGATTTATTGTTGTTTTGACAAATTGATGATTGGGGTTTGTTCTTGATGATATTTGGAGGTTATGTTTTAAATTTGAGCTTATTTGGAGTAGATTTAGGTATTAAATCGTATATTGGATTGTTATAATTCGAATAACAAATTCCCGTTTCTGGGCAATTTGCAGTTCAGGCCTATTTGGCCTTAAGTGCATGAAAACGTCGGTTGCACTTCAGACCTTTGGGCTTAAGTGCATCTAACGTGCAATTTTTCACTTCAAACTTATTGGCCTTAAGGGTAGGAAAATATTTGTTGCACTTTTAGTCCTTTTGGCCTTAAGTGCATCTGAAGTGCAATTTTTCACTTTGGACTTATTAGCCTTAAGTGCATGAACTCATTGGTTATACTTAAGACCTATTTGGCCTTAAGTGCATAAGTCCAATTTTTCGTTTCAGACTTATTGGCCTTGCACTTCAAACCTTTTAGCCTTAAGTGCATTTGAAGTGCAATTTTTCACTTCAGACTTATTGGCCTTGCACTTCAAACCTTTTAGCCTTAAGTGCATCTGAAGTGTAATTTTTCACTTCAGGCTTGTTGACCTTAAGTGCATGAAACCATTGGTTGCACTTCAGACCTATTTGGCCTTAAGTGTATATGAAGTGCAATTTTAGCAAAAAAAATTTCAAAGTATGTATAGGTTCAATTGTGACCCAAAATCGGATATAGATGCAAAAGCCCCTACAACACCAACAACAATGAAATACACATAGTTGAAGATTTTCCTTTATGGTCTAATCAAATGTTTTCTCTTGTTATAGATGATCCAAAAGGGCCCTGCGCGAATTCGATGAAGGAGGAGGTTCGAGTGAAGACTCAATATCTAAGTTTATCAAGAAAGAATATGACAATTTGCCAGTGACTCTCATATGATCCTGCTCAAATATAATCTACAAAAGCTGTTTGAAAATGGTGAAATTCTTATGATTGACGGAGGAGGGCATATTTTGCTTGCTGGTTGCAACAATAGCTTGAATCCAAAAACAAAAAGCACGACGAAGTACAAGAAGAGGAAGGGAAGGTGGAGATGGGAGATCAAACAAAAGAAGCATGATGATATAGAAGTTGTTAAAGAAGAGAAGAAGTTGGATGAGCAACAAAATGAAGTCAAACATGGCCAAATATTGTTTTCCCTCTTGAGAAGCTTGAGTTGGATGGAGAACAAATAGATTTATAAGAAGCTAATTGTCAAGTGGTGAAGTGCTTTTATTCACCTTATTCTATTGTGTTGATGTGCCACTGTATTTCATTATGTAATTTACAATTAAGATATCCAATTTCTACTTTGCTGATTTATTCAACCAACATGACAAGCAAAACGAGTAGAAAATAAATGATGAAGATGAACTTTTCACGATGTTCATTAATTTCATCAATATCAGACAAGTAATGTGTATTCTCTGACCGGATGTTGTCGTAACAGGTAACACCGGAAGGCTGTTCTTATACCTATGGGGGGAGACTTCAACCCCTCTCTACGAACACGACAAGTAGCATGTATTGTGTCATTCAACAAGGGAGATACAAAGAGCAACAGCCATCCCTGATAATAGTGAGACAAGTTGGATTACTGTATTCATCAAGGTAGTCCTGCCACTACTATTCATTTCAGCCAACACCCCAGCAACCGAAATGTAGATGAAGCCGCCAGCAGTAAAACCCTGCAACATTATATTAGAATTTAGAAATAAGAAAGACATTCTTCTATGAACTCAAGTTTATCTGACCGATAGCTTAAAAAAGAGTCTCACTTCAATCACTGATGACTGACCAGAATCTTGTCCCAACGTCAACGCCTACATAGCAGGACAAAATTTTTAGTTTAATCAAATGCGACAAGAAAGCAGAACCTTGGATCATGCCAACAGATTATACTAACCAGTGCAGTTCCGGCTAGTGCCACTAGTGCAGATAAGAAGTTAAAGAAGAGAGCTTTGGAGACGCTGAACCCCGACCTTACCAAGATTCCAAAGTCACCTATCTGCATAAATAAGGTTTAGGGATCATTAGATTCACATGAGAGTAACATCAAGTAACGGACTCAAGAGGGAAAAAATGCTACATTACAAGATGCAGCAGATGTGAGAAATGAGGCGAAGATAATTTTATCCAAGTACCCTTCCTTAGAGATTCCTATGAAGATTCAACTGATATCTAATTTATGTAGGAAACTTGTGATAATGGAGAGAGATTTTCGTAGTTGAGGGAAAGAGAGTAACTTCGAGCGGCTAAAATGCAACTGCTTATATGGGCAATCAATTAAAAACATGCAACAGTATTGACATGGTAATGTAGAAATACTAGAAAGAAATATAAATGACCTCTTGAGGGAGCTCATGAGCTAGAAGAAACAAAGTTCTTGACCACCCACCAACTGATCCATAAAGGAGGAATGCACTTCCCAATGCCATGCCATCAGTAAAATTGTGCTGCAGCATAACATAAAACATCTCATGTATCGATGTTCACCAGCCAGATATGTCTAGTTGTTTGTAAGAAATCATAAACCAGGATGAGGGCTAATGTAGTACATACAACACCATCAGAGAAGAGGTTGAGGTAACCAAAGACAAGGCTTGACCGTGATTTAGCCTGTTCCTTTCCAACTGACTCAGAATTGGTAGTGCAATTTGCAGCATCTAAAACAGTATTGTCGTCAGCAGCACTGGAGCCAGTATTCCTCTGCAATAGTTAGCATATGAGACAAATAGCAATAACAAATAACCGCAAACAAATAAATATTTCAATGACTGCATCTGTTCAAAGAGATTTTCAATCTGGGAACAGATACACTGCAGAATCGTTAAAATGGATGAAAGATACATTAGACCTTGTCTAAACTTAATCTGACGCCATATCAGAACAAACAGCAAAAGTCAACCTGTATCTTATATTAAGTAGTTAATTAATTAATTACAAATGGAGGAATTAGTGGTTAAAGAATTTTCAGGAGCAAGGAAATAACTTTATGGAACTTCTAGTGAGCATGTCATGTATGATTTTAAAACCCAGTTTAATGTAAGCGATTTAAGCTGCAAAGGTTTTACAACATTTATGGTATGGAACTAGCAATTGCTTATTTATGCGTGATACTGTATCACAAGACTGAATTTAGTTCAAGTCAGTATGGAGTGTGGAAAGAAACACTACGACAACAATTACATTGAGAAACCTTGTCTTGACAAAGTAGTTGTTTGTGCTTTGGTCAGCTGACAGCATGTTATGTTGAGGAAAAGGTCACACGACCCCTCTAAATTATGATAATATTGTTAGTTTCCAGTCTTTGTTTTAGTATTACGGGAAAGTTCAGAAGTGCAGATTATCCTAACAAGAAATACACTTTACTGGATCTAAGCCTGGCAAAATATGGAACAGCAAAATATGGGGGCATGTGCTGATTCTACCTTCCGGAGAACAGCTCCTCCACTTGGCTTTTCCCCATTGGGAGAGTCAGCAGACACGCCGTCCACTTCACTCCCTCCAGCTGTCTTTTCTGATAGGTTTCCGCTCTTCTTCGGAGACAGTTGGTCGTTGTCATTAGCATCATCGTCATCCTTCAACTTTGTGATGTGCGTATGACGATGATGATGATGATGACCATGACTCCATTCATCGGCTCCTCCAGAAAAATCTTCAACATACCTCACAAGCTTCTCAACAATAAGAAAGAGCACAATTCCAGCTGCCAAAACAAAAGTATCATGAAACATTCAGCAGGGTGGCAACAGCAGCTGTACAGTCGATGACATTACCAGAAGAGAATCAAATCTCAGGCACTTAGAAGATGAATTTAAGTTTAATACAAGTTAAGAAGTACAAATTAGGAGTTATCTGAAGAAATCAAAATACAGTAGAAGAAAGTTAATCCAAGTTGTGAAAATAAGAATTCACACCCTATCCTCAGAAAAGATAAAAAGACACCAGCCCTTTAAAATGATGAAAGCTTTTGAGTTATATTGCTGTCCCACATAGGTGGTGTAAAGGTTTCCAAAAGGGTTTTATAGAGGTCTTAAGCCTCTCCACACATTGCTTTAAGTTTTAGGTTGGACGCTCAGATCTTTTTACATTTGCCGTCATGTCATCCTTAGTCAGCACCATCAAGCTAATGCCAGCGGACATCTTGCAAATTAAAAGGTGGAATCATGATATTTAAATACTACTATAAATAAGCATTTACTTCCATTGGAATATTCGAACACAATTTTTTTTCGATATTTCCAATTTTGCAACCATGGGAAGCAAATCCTCCCCAATATTTTACATGCAAATGCAAAATAAACATAAAAATTTCACAAAATGAACAATGAAATTTAAAAACAGAATCAAGTCGAAGAACTTACCCAGAATGGACAATCCAACAGAAAGATCCTCCAACGAATGTGCATGTGAATGACCGGAGTGATCATGAAGATGATCATGTTCCACATGGTGATCATGTGAGTGGGAGTGTACACCACCTAAAAGAAGTACAGTCAGACCTCTCTATAACAGAATCCTTGTATAACAACACTTCACTATAAAAGCCAAACTTTTTCGGAACCAGTTTTCATGTTATGTTATAATACTTGTTCTCTATACACTTCGCTATAGCATCCAAAAATATTCGGAACAAACAAGGCTGTTATAGAGAGGTTTGACTGTAATCTTTTTTGGTAAAATTATTTAGTGCCATAAATAGTTAAAGGCAACAATATTTGGGTGTGGGATATAGCAAGGATATATGTCTGATCTATCATGTTCCTTCCTTCAGACGAATAGCTATATTCTAACAGCATCTTTAAGAATACTCATACATACTACTTTATTACTGCCTCCATACAAATTTGCTTGCTATAGTTTTATTGGATATTGAGTTGAAACAAAGAAGAATTTTGAGTTTTGGCACATCAAATAAATATTGAATCTGGATAGTCTGACAAGGCACGAGTTTAAAAAAGAAAGAAGACTCTTTGACGCATCGGATAAATATTCATAAGATACCAAAGGCAGCCTTTTACCAAATAAGTTGTTCTTGTATGCAGTGGGGTCCACAACAAGTCATGTCAACTGAAAAAGAGGAATGTAAGAAATAAAAGGGTTCTCAATCTAGAAAAGAACCAATCTTATTAGGACCGACAAGGAAATAGTGCCAAACAAATTGGGATAGAAAGAGAGATATTTTTTTTCTTAGAAACACGATACTCATAACAACTCACAATCTTAGCTCAGGAGAATAACGTTCGTGCTAAGTAATATGCATCAGCACAACATTTGGACATAGACAAGAGCACAACAATGTTATTCAGTCTCCCCAACATGAACTAGACTGAGAGTAGTGAAAGGTGGAAAAGGGAGTTACCCACGCACTCAGGGACAGCAAGATAGACAAACCTACCTTTGATAGTGTAAGCTAGTGAGTTTTAGGATTACACATCGAAGAAGCATGCCTGATGTAAAGACATACTCGCTTATGTCATTTTAACAGTTACCAAGCTAAGTAAAACTAAATTATGATGGAGTAAAGCTAAGAGTTTCTGGTATTTAAAGGTAAGTGAGCCTAAATGCAATATGCAAGGTTACTTATTCGCTAATTTAAGATTAAGAATCATACCAAAAGCATGTGGCAATTGGTGAAGGAAAGCATCCCCCAGCATGGCTCCTGCCTGTGTAAGTCATGAAGTCTGAAAGAATGAGAAAACTTTTATCCTAGTAAATAATTTTAGAAACAACCGTCCAATAACTTCATTAAGCATATTCAAATGAATTGGTATTACTTCCAAATCGGCAAACAGAATTCATTTAGCAGGCAGCATTCATATGTATGGTAAGACGGATATCCTGATAAATTTAAGGTATCATTTTCACATATAAGGGAAAAATTACAATTAAAAATTCAAAATGCCAGTATATTATTCATTATAACAAATAAGATAATTCACAAGCAGAAGACTGCCAGTAGAAGCTTTTCCATCTATCTGATAATCATCTCACCATCTGAAGCCATTTGTTACATTACATACACGATTGTTAACATATGAAGATGTGTGTGTATGATCATCTTTTTTAAAGTTCCACAGCACTTTCAGAGAAGACTTAGTTTCAAACAACTATAAAGTATATGCTACTGAGATATAATTATAGCTAATAGAACACTTCCTCATCACAAATCAATTATCCTACTCTCAGTTCTAAGCTATCTGGAAAAGTCTTTCCAGATAAGAAAGACATTTTTCCTACCTTCTCTAATACTTTTCAACATCTGCCACTAACAACGAGAAACAACACCTACATTACGTTTTCCAAAGTCTACAAACAAGTTAAACTTTTCCTCCAGTTTTGCACCCGCTTTCTTAAAAGCAATAAAACCACATTTTTTACCTTTGATACCTCCACCTAGTAAATCTAGAACAATTAATAGTGGATGGAGGGAATATGTGCAACAGGAGGACCTTCCTGATTAGCATGATTAAAACTGTTTCTGATAATTTAAGAAAGCGATTTACAAATAATTGATCAATAAAATCGTTAATCAAAGTTCACTTTTGATGTAACTTACAATAAACTATTCAAGGAGAAATATAAAACTAAAAAATTGCTAATTACATTTAAGTTGTTAAGAACTTAACATTATGTAGAAAAATAAGTTGCACAAAAAAAAATGCACATTTTAGTAATAATACGAAATAAATCTTTTTATTCGTGAAAACACCACTTGCTAATAGTTAAGTTAGCAACCCGATTTAAATTTTCCTATCGATTTGGATAAAACTGTAACAATGGCATAAATACTATTTCATTATTTGGACAATCAAAAAAAATATTATATCATTATTTGCAAATTTTGAAGTTCAGTAATTGCAAAATAATTGAACTTCAGTGTATAAAACATTGAAATACTGGTTTGAATGTGTATTTCAAGTGAAATACCGGTTTCCACTCACAAATGTTCAACTTTCACAAACCTTTTTCCAGGTGAAGTTTATGTCCAAACATAATTTCACCTTCCACAAACAATGTTTTCAACTTGAACACAAAGAAACAGAAGAAATTGAACCAACCATGGAAAATATTCAGGAAATTCTAATCCATAAAAGATCATTCTCACCCCAAATAACGCCAAAGAATCAACAACAGCTTTTGACGGCTTCCCTTTTACTGCAGGAAACAAAACATTCTGATTAGGTGTTTCGAAATGAAGATAAGCAATGAATCTTAAAGAACAAGGGCAGAAACATAAAGAACTTAAGCTACTTACAAAATATTACAGGCAAAATAATCAGGCATATAAGGGAAGCCAAGCTCACCAACAGTGAGCAACCCATTGCATTGACCCAAAGACCTGTCAATGAACCCAAAGAAAAGCTCTCAGTGACAACTAAAGGCACCCATTACAGAGATCTACCAAAAACGGTCCCATATGTCGTGCGCCAAAAAAAAAGAAATTTTACATATATAAGAGCAACTGTGGAGACTGAGAGCTCAATTATTTTGCGAATTATTTGCATATTAGGTGTTACATGCCCCTACCCCCCCCCCCCCCCAAGACCCCACGTATGGGATTAAACTGGGTTTGTTGTTGTTGTTGTGTTACATGGGCATTTTTATAATTTGTTATATGTCGGCAAGTTAAAACTTTCTTGCGAATGACTTAAAGCAAAATATACATGTCTTTCAGACGAGCTCAAGAGTCATATCAACAATGATACTTCAATTAAAGAGATACCCTAAAAAAAGGTTCAAGCAAAGAGACGTGACATCACAAAATGCCTATCATCTAATCAACCACGCAATTAAAAGAAACATCTGGCATCCTGAAAAAATAAGCATGTCTAGATGACAGTAACAATTTATGGATCACACAAGTCTAACTGTACGCACAAAACAAGAGAATGCCAAAATAATTTATTGAAGCTTGCATTGTGAGTTGACTTATAAATAATGTGACACTTTATATCCACCTTTCGATTAAAACTGTTTGGAAGACATATAATGTGAGATCAAATTTTCATTAAGTGATATTTGTTCAGGCTATGGCAGCGTTCAGCCGTTGTTTAGCTCTATGGCAAAACCATAAAGTTACCTTTACAGTATGCATTTTATATTGCAGATGTGATTCATTTCCATCGTCACCTCCTTTGCCACTGAAATAATAGCTAACGAAAACATGCTAGCACCAATTAGTTGCCATACCAAGAGATAAACCTTATTATACACATTCAATACTTCTGCTTCAAATTGTGGCGATAATAGCCTTCGACCTCTTCTAGCATTGGGAAAAACAACATCCTTTTGCAACATACTTAAAAAGATATTTGCTTTCAATATTAAATATGAGAAAAGGTAGTTTTTAACCCCTTTAAAAAAAGAAATTAAGCAATACCATAGGAGCACCATTACAAAATCAGTGTATGCTAAAATCCAACAACACCACCAACATCTCAATCCTAAGCTTGTTGAGGTCAGTTGTATGAATCCTCACTATCCATTTCACTCCATTTGAACCCTTAAATTCCGATATTTAATAGTTTAGGGTTTGTTAAAGCAGTGGCAGAGCTAAAGGGAGTCAAGGAGGTTCAATTGGATACCCTTCGGCAGAAAAATTATACTGCGCAAACAGGGTAAAAACAAATTGTTTTGGTTCTATATGAACTCTTGAATGAAACGGAGCCTTAATGCAATGGTAAAAGTTGTCGTCGTGTGACCAGGAGGTCATAGTTCAAGCCACGGAAACAGGGTATAAATGCAACATAGCGGGAGCTTAGTGCACCGTGCTAACCCTTTTTCATAAGAACTGCTGAATCCCCTTAACATAAGTAAAGAATCTAGTCTAGTGCAGTGGTAAAGGAGGTTCAAAAATTGCCTAGATCACGAATTCAAATCATGTGATACGAGTATGAATTTCTGGCTCCGCCATTGAGCTAGACTCCAAGCACAAATGAAAATGACATATATAAGCTATAAAATATGAATATAATATATACCAAGACCAGTAAGATCCTTGGCTCCATGTCCATTATGATGATGATGCACGTCCACGTCATCATGGGACCCAAATCCTAACAGCTTTAGATCCTCCTCTTCTGCTAATTCTTCTGGAAGCTTCCTCTGCTTAACTTCACTCATCCCATGATGATGATGATGATGTCCCTGATGGTCATGGTCATGCCCATGACCATGGTTACACTGGTGAGCTTCAGCTGATAAAGAAGACCCAAAAATCACTAACCCTAAAGAAATAGAAATGATTAAACAGAAACAGATCTGTTTCAGTAAAGATTCAATCTTTGACATTTTTTCAGTCTGGGCAAGAACAAAATCAGGTAAAACCCCTAAATTTATGGAGGCAGGGGGTGATAAGGGCGTGTTTGGGAAAAGGGTGTTTGGAATCAAGAATTGCGGTTTTTGCAAGTGCCTTCGATGGTGAAGACACAAACAGCGCAGAAGAAGAGTATTATTATGCCTATTATAATGCCGAATGTTACTACATCCATAGTATAAGGAGTTTGACTTTGAAAGATGGGCCTCAAGTGTGTAACAAAAATGGAGTTTGGTCCTCTGAGAATTGCAGAAATGTTGTAACATAGTGATAGTACTGTGATTTTTGTCTTTTAATTATGAGAATTGGGTGCTAGGGTCAAATCACTAATCATTGGACTTTGGTATGAGTCTTTTATTTTTTAACTCGGCGCGCAATTAATTTGGATTCGCATCGAAATATTCTGCAACGAGAATAAAACGTTAAAATTTCGGTTAAGGATAAGAGAATACTTTATCATCCACCACAACCGTTTGATATCATAGATAATAATAATTTCTTTTAAGTATGTGCTAGTTAGAGTGCAAAATACTATACTCGAAAAGGATAAAGTGTATAGTATATGTGACATTATTTCTTTATTGTTTTGACTAAATAGTTATGGATGACTTGACAATTTCAATTCGAATCGATCAATCGAATCCGGTATATTTTCCACGTTCATAGGAGTGCGTTTATGTTTCTGCTTTACGAATATGATTTTTTTTGGGCATTTCTAATAATATCTATGCTTGTTCCTATTTTGGCATTTTTAATTTTCGGAGTGTTAGCTCCGATTAGCAAAGGGCCGGAGAAACTTTCTACTTATGAGTCGGGTATAGAACCAATGGGCGATGCTTGGTTACAATTTCGAATCCGTTATTATATGTATGCTCTAGTTTTTGTTGTTTTTGATGTTTAAACGATTTTCCTTTATCCATGGGCAATGAGTTTCGACGTATTGGATGTATCTGTATTTATAGAAGCTCTCATTTTCGTGCTTATCTTAATTATTGGTTTAGTTTATGCATGGCGAAAGGAGGTATTGGAATGGTCTTAGCTCCTGAATATTCAGACAATAAAAAATATAATTTAACTTTAAAAAATATTTATTTAATAATATGTTTTTACTGTCACATAAATCTCATAATATGTATAAAATTATAAGAGTGAAACAATCTTAAACTAATTTTAAGATAGAATATTAAGTGTTTGATTTAGAAATATATAAGAGTGTGTTTGTAACTAAGTGATATTATAAGGTGTTTAGCGTAATTAATCATAATTTACAAAATACGATAAATAACTTGCTACAATCTATCATAATATATGCTGATTGGGTAAGTCCTTACATTTCAAGCTTTCGAAATATACAAGTTCTCCCTAATAAATAGCTGAACCAAAGAATGGTGGGTTTCCGTTGGCTCAAATGTCTAGCCATACTATTTTCAATGGTCAAATTGATTATATTTGGAGTAAATTGAACTAAAATAAATTTAAAATTCATAATAAACAAATTATAGAGACATTGACTGCTAGTCTACAAATTTATTTCAATTAATCAGGTTCCTTCGCAAAAATGAAAATAAAATTGTTATTTGTAGTTTCCATGTCTTTAAATTATGTGTTCAGGAAATATTGAAATCGGACTTCATTATTCTTTCAGTGAGACATATTCCCAACTCTCATTATCAGATGAAGAATAAATGTTTTACCACCACGGAATGTCTGTGGAATGGATACAATTCATCTACACTTAATTAAAAAATTTGAGTTCAACCTTGAGAATGAAGAAATTTTAGATAGAGAGTGCAATAGGCTCTACGCGTGAATAGAACCAAACTGGTCTAGATATACTTGGTAGCAATCAGTAGAAGTTGGAATCGTAAGTGTGTATGGGTGATAAACATCATATTAATATGCTCATCATACAACAAGAAGCTAAGTTACTGAAAAATTGGAACCACATCTATGAAGATTCAATCTACCATTCTATGGTTTTTTATATTTGGAAGAAAAACAAATGCTATCTCATAGAGAACGAGCACATAAAACATGGTCATGGAGTATGAGTAAATCAAATATAAACTACGGATGATTGAAAATAACGCATATCTTTGCCGAGAGATAGGAGCATTCAGTGGAACCGATGACCTATGATGCTCTTAGGTAACTTAAAATTGTTCTCCATTTTCTAACTCGTGAGACGCCTTTTCAGGATAAAACCTCTTAACCTACGCACAATGTCAAGATCTAACCCAAAATCAAATGTCTTTCAAGTACATCTCTCAAAAGACTAGTGTTGGAAAGAATCTTTTTTCAACACACACATATATTATACACTTATATAACATTTCCTTTGATCACTAAGAAAAATCTATAAATCTACATATTTATAGATATATAAATATGCATATATAGGATGTAACATAATGCCTCTTTTCTCTTGTTTGATACTATAAGCTTTTGTTCCACATTGCATTTGGTGAAGCCATGTACTAGAAGCTAATTAAATCTGGTAATTGTTGAGGTTTAACAGGTAAATTATTGGTGGAATTAGTAGGTACCAAAGAGGCTTCAAAAGGATTTGTTCTTGGAATATATTTTACTATAGCAGAACAGCCACCATTTTCTTCATCAAATGTCTCCCAACGATCAGTAATTATTGTCCTTAAATTGTTTTTTGAGTCATTTTTTTCTCCAACATTCTCATGCACCACAATTGCTCTATCCATTTCATAACTCTTTTGTTCTTTATCTGAAACTCCATTGATAATTTCCTCAAGTTGTGTGATATCTTCGTTTGATATTTGCTCTACAATTGGACAAACTTCAGCATTTCTCACCCCTATATCGCGATTAAACTCGAAATATAGAGACAACTCTTCTGCTTGAATATTTGCTTTCTTAATGATCTTTAGAGCCATAGTTGCTTCAACTTTCCCAAACAAATTAATTCTTGATAAAACTCGAGCAATCCCATTTCGAATCCTACTATACACGTCGAAAATTTCTGTCATAACACAATCCATAGCTTCAAGAACAAGAGGGACAATAGCAGAATCCGATAACGGCTTAATTTCAAGCAACACATCAAGCAAAGATTGCAATTTTTGTACCACAACAAGATCTTGAACGATAGAATAACTTTCTTTTTCTTCTACGTCAAGATTATGCATCATAATCATCATGTTGTTGTTGCTTCTCTTTTCATGCAATTCCATGCAAAGGAGAGACGATTTCTGATCAAGAAACGCGAAATAAGCGCGAATAAACGCGTTAATCCCATGCATTTCGTGTTTTCTTGAATGACCATCTTCGAAATTTGAAAGATCAAAAGGTAATCTACCAATTCTTTGAACACAAGGAAGCCTAGTGCTATAAAGACCATGCATTAAGATTAAAACTTTAATGGCAACAACCCAACTTCGAGTTTTCTCTATTCGAATCGAGATAGCCCAAATTAAAGGTTTGAGATTACAAGATGATAAACGTAACCAACGAAAAACACGATCGACGTTCTTCATATTCATGGAGAATTCATCGTGGCTTGTGGCTTTAATAACAGCAGCCTCGATGTCTGGATTCCGGAGAGGTGTTCTTCTTGATAAACTAGCAATGAATATGCTATTTTGATCTTTTACCAATCCGGAAACCTTTCTCCATAGCCTCATTCTTTGATTTCCTCTACTCTGTTTTCCCCTGTTTTTTTTTTCTTCTTCTTTTTCTTGTTGTTGATGTTCTTTCTTTTTGGTAAAGCTTTTGCGGTGGTAATCAATTATTCTACATGTTTTTTTATTTTTTATTTTACATTATTACTCGCTTTATCCAATATGTATAGGAGGGAGGGTTGACCAATGCACGAATTATCCCGCGTTAATGCAGATTTGAGAAAGGGCCGCACCCTGAAGGGTGTGATGTAATACTCTTAATATGTTGGACGATTCACAATTGTTTGATATTATACAATTTAACCTTGAGAGAAATACTTTTACTTGGTAAAGACCTACAGAAACAATAGCTTTGACCTTTGACCATACTTACGTGGTGTTAGTATGTGCCAATTATTAAGGAGTCGTGAATGCTGTAATTTTGTTCTAGAATAGACAAAATCAGCAACACAAAAGACGTAAAATAAAATACATAGATAAATAAATAAAATAAGACCAAAAAACTCATAGTAGTTCTTTTCCCTTCTCCTTTTGCTCCTTGTTTCCCCTTTCTTTTACTCCTTTTTTTTTTCTTGGTTTAGTTGGAAATGAAATACGGAGATGAATAATGGTGATGGTGGTGTAGTGTTGGGTGTAATGGGAGGTAAATAGTAGTGGTGGAGGTGTTAGTCGTTGAAAAGGACAGAGAGAGAGCGCAAATATGATGTGGAATCCGCTGTTGATGCGTACTGTAAAAATTACACGAGGCATCCTATTTGGTCGCCCCCTTTTAATATATTCCCGTTTTATTTTTTCCTTTGTATCCGTACCTTTTTATTTTTATTTTTATAAAAGCGTCTTAAAAAGACGATTTTGCCTTCTTTAATAAAAGACTATTGACAAACTACATGACAAAAACTTAAGCATGTTTAGGCTGAAGTTTTAGCAAATAAACTGAAAACTTCAGCTTGTTTAGACTGAAGTTTCGGGTAAAACTCAGGACAAAACTGTAGAGTGAATTACAAAACTTCAGCATGTTTTGGTATGAAGTTTTAGTAAATGAACTAAATAACTTCAGCATGCATTAGCAAAAACTCTTTAGAAAATTACATACTGCAAGACAAAAACTTAAGCATGTTTAGTCTGAAGTTTTAGCAAATGAACTAAAAAACTTAAGCATGTTTAGTCTGAAGTTTTACCAAATGAACTAATAACATCAGCATGTTTTGTTTGAAGTTTTAACAAATGAACTAAATAACTTCAGCATGCATTAGCAAAAACTCATTAGAAAATTACATACTACAAGACAAAAACTTAAGCATGTTTAGGCTAAAGTTTTAGCAAATGAACTAAAAAACTTAAGCATGTTTAGTCTGAAGTTTTAGCAAATGATCTAAAAAAAACTTAAACATGTTTAGTCTGAAGTTTTAGCAAATGAACTAAATAGCTTCAGCATGTTTAGACTGAAGTTTCGGGTAAAACTCATGACAAAACTGTAGACTGCAGGATATATAACTTCATCACGCATTAGCATTAAGTTTTAGCTTCAATGTGAAACAACTTCATGCTATATTAGCATGAAGTTTTAGCTTCAACATGAAACAACTTCATGCAAGTGTGATTCTGAAGATGAATCTGGATAAGTTTCTAATTTTTTGATAAAGATGCTGAGAGGAGAGGAGGAGATCTTTTTTCACGAATGAGGTTGCAGATCACGCGATTAATGCGTGATGCAGGTTTTATATCTTTTGTCAGGTGTGTAATTGTCATATTATTACGGATTTTTTATCAGCTGGCTACCAAATCAATAATTTTTAAAAATAGGGTAAAGGTTAAAAGGTGGCACAAATATAGGGTACGACTGCAAATCCCTCATGCTTGCGTCTACCTACATTACACCCTTGGCTTGCGGCCCATCCAAGAGTTTGTTTTGCTTTGGGTTGATAAAGACGATGTTGATGTATTATGATTTTATTTGACGTGGATATGACGCAAGGTTTAGGACTAGACTACTGGGAACAAGTGCTCGCGAACCTAGTAGATTTTGTTTAAATCCTATATTAGTCTTAAAAAATGTATTGAATATGTATAAATTATTAAATTAAAACTCAAAAGTTAGAAGAATTAAAATCTCGAATAAGTTTGAAATTCTGAGTCCACTTCTAATATGATGTATTATCCATATTTGGTAACGAAGAAATTTTATTTAACGATTAACTAGTAGGGTTACATGGCCTGGTCCTCCCATTGGGAGCAAACGTAGGCATGCTAGTAGTAATATTGTTACAACTAAAGAAGACATAACAGAGATTCCAAGCATAGCCAAATTATTAAACAACAACATTAGTGGTACTGGTCGTTGTAGTAGTAATGCCCTCCTTGTCAGCTTGTACAACATCCATTAGGTATTCTGGGACATCTGGATATAACTGATTATAGTAGACGTTGCCTTGCTTGATTCCATGTTGTGCTAGCTCATGTGCTACCTTGTTTCCTTCACGAAAGTTGTGTAGGATTGGTGGATTCCCCAGCATCTTCAGCCAGTACCTGCAAGTAAAGATGAGTGTATTATATGGTGGGTAATTAGAAGTTTCAATTATTGATGGTATGGAGGTTTAATCCGTCTCTATTTGGAGGTTGGTCAAGTTATAGTCTTTTGCTAGCTTTAATCCGTTTTGTTCCATGTAGAGTGGGGATGGGCCATAACTCTTCTCACTAAATCCTAGAATCCATTCTCCGATGGAGTTTCTAAATACTAACCCCCCTTGTTTAAATCTACCTGTAAACGCTCCATCAATATTAAGCTTTACTTGGTGCATGGTGGGGCGCTCCCATTTAGTAATAACTGTAAGGGGTGTGTCTAGTTTGTTACAAGTGATATTACTGCAATGAAGATATTCCATGGCTCCTGGGATAACATTATTTCGATATATAGGATTGCAAAGATTGTGGAAGGTGTTTCTATTCCTATTTAACCATAGAAGCCAAATTGCAAAGGAGAAGAGACAGTCCCAAGTTAGGGAGTGACAAGTAATTTGAGGCTTACGTTTGTAAATACTTTTTAGCCATTGGGTAGACTGGATGTCAAGGGATTGCGTGTTAACGCCTAGATCATCCCATAGATGTCTGGCCATTGGGCAGAAGAGAAAGATGTGTTTGGGTGTTTCCTCGGTGGTGCTACAAATGGAGCACTACAAAGATGTATCAATGCCAATGTGACATAGGTAGCTTTTAGTGGGTAAACGATCATGGTAGCATTGCCATAGAAATACTTAATCTTATTCCAAGTTTTTATTTTCCAAAGCCAGGCGAAATTTTTGCTTTGGTTTTGAGTACTATTCGGAGCTATAAGAGGATACACAGACTTTGTAGTGAAAACTCCATCTATGGTGGGGACGCACATTGGTGTATCAATGTGGTGATAGTCATTAGTTGTTTTGATGGAGTGAATTTCGGTTGTAATATGGGACGGGAGCTCAAAAGAGAGTTTTGACAAGTCCCATGAGTTATTGCTAAATATGTTCGAAATTTTGAGATTTAAATCATTAGGTGAGAGGGGGCCTTGAATCATGCTACGCAGATTTTTTGTGTAAGGCAACCAGTTTGCATGCCAGAAGTTGATCTTTGTACCATCTTCAATATGCCAAACAATAGCGCGTTCACAAATTGTCCAGCCCGTGAGGATGTTATTCCATATGAAGGAGTGAGATTTTTTAGAGTATCGACCAACGTATTTGGGGTGATAATTATAGCCCAAATGGTGGAGGGGTGGCTAAAGAATCGCCAAGTGAGGCTTGTAATAGCAGCAGTGTTTTTGTCAGTGGCTTTCCTTATTCCTAAACCCCCAGCATGTTTTGGCATTGAGACAGTGTCCCAATTTATCTAGTGAATTTTTGCTGCCCACAAGAAATCCCGTTGAATTTTGTCAATTTGTTTAAGGTTTTTTTTAGGAAGCATAGTGTATTGCATGGCATGGTTAGGGAGGGCATTGAGGGTGGTTTGTATTAGAGTTGCTCTTCCCGCAAGTGATAGAAATTGGGTTTTCCAACTAGACATTCTTTTATTAAGATTGTCAAGGATGAATGTAAAGTCAGCTGGCCTAGGTTTGTTAGTCAGTATTAAGAAGCTTAGGTATTTCCCAAAGTTGTCACTGACTTTGATGTTAAGGATACTAGAAATGGAATTTTTAAGATTAGGAGAGAAGTTCTTTGAAAAGATTATTTTAGACTTGGTATGGTTTATTTTTTTCCCTGATAGGGAGCTAAAGTAATCTATGCATCGCTTGATTGTGTTGGCAGATTTCTCATTGGCTATTGCCATTAGGGTTAAGTCATCTGCAAAAAATAAGTGGGAGAGAGGGGATCCCGTTGGGCTTAATTTAATGGAGTCCCAAAGTGTTAAATCAATTTGTCTTATTCCCCTTGATGGCTTGAAGAACTCCGTTTGGGAGCCATTCACAAAGACGACAACACAGGAGGTACTAATTCAAGCCATGATAAGATTAGTGATACGTGGTGGAAAGTTAAAGTAGTGCAGGGCTCTAGTATAAATGACCATTCTAGTCAGTCAAAGGCTTTTTTCAATTTAATTTTTAGGAGGATTTTCCCCTTGGTGCCTTTTATTTTATTATAGTGCTGAATAATTTCTTGGATGATGATGGCGTTATCAGACGCACGTCTTCTTTTAAGGAAACTGGATTCGAAGGTTTAATACGGTTGACAATAATTTGGTAATAACCTTATAAATTGTGTTGCAAAGCCCAATGGGTCGGAAATTTTTGAGAGTATTCGCATTAGGAAATTTGGGAATTAGACAAAGGTAGGTTGTATTGAGTTTCTCCAGGATGATGTGAGTTGTAAAGATGGAGTGGCAATAACTAAAGACGGTATTCTTAACAATGTGCTAATATTTCTGCTAGAAGAATGGGTGTAGACCGTCCGGTCTAAGAGCTTTGAATGGTTTGAAGAAAAATATAGCCCTAGTGATCTCGTAATTTTGTAAAGCTTTGTATAGGGCTGCTAAGTCTGTGCATGATGTAGAAGTTGGGGATGCTTTTATGTCGGCCCAGTTAGATGAGTCATGGCTTGTTTGATAAATGTTTTGAAAGTATTCAAAGGTATGGTGAAGGATTTTATCAGGGGCATTAATCCAGTTGTTATGTTCATCTTTGAAAAAGGAGATACGATTTTGCGTCTTCGATTAAGGACACTTATATGGAAGAACTTAGTACTCGCATCCCCTTCGCTAAGCCAATTGATACGCGGCCTAAGTTTTCAATAATCCTCCTCAATTTTTAGAAGGTTGCTATATTCATTAGTAAGGGATTGTTCAAGATCCTTCAAGAAAGTACTAGTAGGATAGTCGGGGGATTTTTGGATCCCTCCAATTCTTGCTAGTATTTGTTTCTTCTTATTAATGTCATTACCAAAAGTGGTGGTAGCCCAATTGTAAAAAGAGCAGTGGCATTTGGTATGTTTTGACCATTCCAGGTATCAAGAACAATGGAGTTAAATTTTGGATGATGGCACCAATAAGTTTCAAGGCGGAAAATACGTTGAGTGTGGTACCTATTTTGTTGGGAGAGTGAAATTAGGAGGGGGGTATGGTCAGAGTATATTTTTTGAAGGTGCGTGACACTTGCGTCATGATAATACTCTAACCAGTGTTTGTTAATATAGCACCTATCAAGTCGTTCAACAATTAGGTCAGATCGGGTATGTCTGTGATTAGACCAAGTGTATTTTGCTCCTTTGAAACCAAGATCTATAAGGTTACAGTGATTAATGCACGATTGAAAACGAGAGGCTCTATTTCTATTGATAGGTCTTCCACCCCACTTTTCTTGTTGGTTAATTATTTCATTAAAGTCACCTCCTAAGAACCACATTGCTTTATAATTATTGGCAATGTTTTCTAGGTTTTGCCACAGTTGGTGCCTAATGTTTACGTTAGTACTAGCATAAACAGTGCTAAATAACCAAGGTTGGTGGTTTGGGAGTACCTGGATCATTGTATGGATCTCCTGACCATCAAGTCGAATGTGGCTGAGTTGAACATTATTATCATGCCACAGGATGGCAATTCCTCCAGATTGACCTTGCGCTAGAATTTCAACCATGTTGGAAAATTGGAAATCATCTCTAATGCTTATATGATTGGACATTCTTGTTTCGAGAAAGGCTACCATGCAAGGGTTGTGAGTGTTGATTAGATCCCTAAAGTGATGCTTGAACACATCATTATTCCCACCCCTGATGTTCCAAATGATAAAACTAGGGACTCTACTCATCGATGGATATTGTTGGGAGGGGTTGACACTGAGTCGGCTCATCGATTGGGGTACAGGAACTCCCCTCACTGATGGGCTAAGTATTATGGTGAAGTTGCATACTGCCTCGTTTAGTAGAGGCCTTATGTCGAGGGAGCATTTGTATAGCTCCATTGGACACTTGCAAACATATTTCTTGTCCTTCATCACTTAGAATAACATGATTTTGACTTCACGTAGATTTGAAATTTCTATGAATGATGTTATGTTTAGTGGTGGAATGTTCAGATCTTGTTCCACTATTTCTTGTTCTCCTAGTTCGGGTGCATTGTGATAGTGGTGTGGGTGCGCCTGATGAATATCCATTGGAGCTGGAAAGTGTTGAGGAATAGGTTGCCATGCATAGATCAAGGGTGGGGTGTTCTGATCCTGTGGAACAAAGAATGGGAGTTGATACAGAAGTCGCATGTCCTGTAGAGGGTTGAAGTGGTGTGGGAGATTCCAATGAGCTTGCATATTGTGGAGAAGCGCATGTGCTAACGCTGGTGATATAGGATCCAGAACATTTGTCAACCAACGGTGGTTGATGTAGTTCGACACTGCTAGCCTCATGCCCTCTGAAATTAGTTTTGCTAGGATCTGTGAGTTTTGAAGAACAAATAGAACTTCTTGGTTTTGGATATTGAGAGTGAAGAAAGTTGCCTGGCCTTGAAGGCCTTGTTCGAGCCATGTCACTGGTTGGTGATCTTGTGGGAGGGCATTCGTTACCTATATCGGAAGATTGGGATTTGGTATTTGATTCTCCATTCTGGAGAGGAGAGATGGACGATGGTGTTGAGAGAGTAGACTCAGAGGGATTCTTCGTTGGTAGTGAGGTTGTACTGGGTTCATAGTGTGTGGAAGAACATATAGTGGATGAGGGCAGTTGGGGTTCATGTACTAATGATTGAGTATCTATTAATAAGGATTGTGTTTGCATGTCCTGATCGTTTTCTTGCAAGGATAGCTTTCCGGTTATTGGTGGTTTGGGTTGCATGGCCACTTGGTAGGGGTTAGATGACAAGTCATCTAGGTGTGTATTAGTGGTATTAGGGGTTATCAGTGGTAGTAGGGGTGGCGTGCCTGTGGGGGGATTAGGGGATGGGGCCCATGTTTTAGTAGAATTAGGATGGCTGCATGCAGCCTTTTTGCCACGTGGCGACGCAAGAGGAGGAGAAGTGGAGGAGTTTCTTGGAAGGAACGATTGTTCTAGACTTGTAATTTGATTAGGGTTCTGTCCGTCCAAATCCATATTGGATGGAATCATCTAATTGCATTAAATCACTACTCCCTCCGTTTTATATTAAATGAGGTACTTTCCTTTTTAGTCTGTTCCAAATAAATGACACATTTTTAAATTTGGAAATAATTTAACTTTAAACTCCTCATTTTACCCATTTTACCCTTAATGAGAAGCTTTTATAACCACACAAAAGTCATGGCCCCACAAAGCTTTACCCCTTAAGCTTTTAAGACCACAAATTTCAAAAGTCTTTCTTTTTTTTCTTAAACTCTGTGCCGAGTCAAACTACCTCATTTAATTTGAAATGGAGGGAGTATTAATAATAGTGGGGAGAGAAGAAAATTTGTTAGTAGTGTGGATTGGCTTGCTAGGGTTTGTGGTGTTCATCGTAACAGTGTTGGTTTTATTGTTAGTTTTATCAATGGAGCCTTTTTTATCCATCAATTCCAGATTCTTAGAGTGTTTAGATTTAAAAACAAGCTTCTGGGTATTTAGAAACTTACCTGAGGTTGCATCAAATATGTTGACATTAATACCTGAGGGTGTCTTTTGTGCTTTGTCATGGGAGGTATTGGCTGCATATCATTGAGATTTGTTTTTTTTGTTTGTTACCTCTAGGGAAAGAGACCGTTTGTCATTGCTCTTCAACTATTTTTTTCCTTTTTTGTGGAGTTGGAGGTGATGGCCCGAGGGCCTTCTTGTCTCTGTTAAACGGGGTCAACTGAAGTGTAGGAAAATGTTATTGCCGTGTGACCGAGTCTACCACAGACTTTGCATAGAAAATTTTCCCTTCATACACTAGTTGTTGAATGTGAGAGCCAATTTGTATAGCTGTTTGGACTGGTTGATCTAATGGCACTTGTACACATAATCTCGTATACCTTCCTCTGAGCGTTGAGCTTGTACAAGCATCTATGCGTAGTAGTCGACCAATTGAGTTTCCAATCCTACCAAGTACTATTCCGTCGTAAATATCTGTGGGTAATTGGGGAAGAAGGACTCAGACTGCTGAGTGGAATTCCTTAGCTTTGCTTGCTACAAAGTTTGGCTCCCACATTCGAATGGAGGGATAGTGTCCGTTGATAAACCAAGGGCCATGTTGTAGAACCTTGGCCATATTTTCTTCTTTGGTAAACTTGACTACATAAAAATTTGATCCAAGATCAATAATGGAAAGGGTTCGTTTGATTTCCAAAGGTCTTGGATTTTTTTTGAGATATTGGTGGATGACTCGTTTGCCCAAGAGTTTAATTATAAGAGAGAATAGCCAGGGTGTGTACATTCTTCCTCTATCCTTTGGTGTCAGAGTGATATGTTTTAATTTGGAGGAGATGGAGTTGTGGGAGGAATCACCCGTCATTGGCTCGGAATAATCAAACACATGGGTGTTTGTATTAATTAGGGAATCAGTTAGATTTTCATGGGAGAGTAGTTTCTCTTTAAAAGAGGAGGTGTTTGTATTAGTTGGGGTAGAGTTATTATTGGACACTGAAGGGTCACTCACTATGTCGGATGGTTTAGGTGGAATGGTGATCCGTGATAGATCTCCAGTGTTTGCTGAATTCATTGCTGAGGTTTGTTGGCAGTATTCAAGGGGTGGTGCTGAGTAGAGAGAGGGGAGAGGATTTTCTCTCACTAAGATCTATCACTAACATAAGCCTAGACTCCATAATATTCACGTTAGAACAAGTGACGGTATCATACAACATAACATCGAAGGAATACTTATCTTCCTATTTTTGCTATACCAGTCAAACATTTTGGGAAGTAGAAAATAGAGAGAAATGAATTTAACTGATAATGGAACCCAAATACAGGGCAAAATTTGTTATGTCGAGGAAGAGGCAAACCCAAAAATAAAGAAGATAAAGAACACCAAATTTTAACGTGGAAAACCCTTCAAATCGAAGGTAAAAAACATGGGATCACAAAGATCCAAAAAGCTCCACTATAACAATAAGAGGATTATAAAAGTTCTCCAAATTGACTATACAATAAGTGCCAAGCAACAAGAGCAACAACTAATCAATTGAAGAAAGAGGAGAATCCACAAAAACGAAGTTGCTGTTCGAGGCTCGAAATCAGATGCTACGTGCCTCCAAATACGATCTCCACCGTTCAAATCAAAGACCAAGATGTTATGAACACTCAGTCAAACTTTCAGCCCGATTATAAAAAATCGTTAAAGGTGATTTGAAGTTGGTTGGCCGGAATAAAAATCTGCAGCAAAACAACAACAACAACAACAACTACCCAGTAAAATCCCACAAAGTGGGGTTTGGGAAGGGTAATGTGTACGCAGACCTTACCCCTACCCCTATTGGGAAGAGAGGCTGTTTTCGATAGACCCTTGGCAAAAATCTGCAGCAAAAACAAATACTCTTTTTCTCTTTTCTCTCTTGATGAAAGCTCTCACTCTTATGTGCTTACGTCTTTCAAAGACTTGTATAAATGAGCATAGAACAATTTTCCAAGATTGTCCTATTTATAGATCATGAGTGGTGCTTTCTCTTAAAGCCAAAACCCACTCAAAATAGGAATAAACACCGAATCTAATTCCGAATAGGAATGGAAACCAAAAGAGATAGGATTAGGCCATTGGGCATTTGGCTGGACAACATGGGCATGTGCCCAATAAACTCCCCCTCCAGCCAAGGGGCCAAATGTGTCTTCATGTAGAGGAACTGTTGACAGGCTTCATGCATGCCAATTTACTGCAAAATGCATGCTTATCTACAAGCTTAACTACAAAGTCCTCAGGCTGCTCCATATAAATCTCCTCATTTAAATCACCATGGCCTCCATCTGATCAACCTCTAAATCTAGACTCGCGGCTAAGCCTAGAACCACACGAGTAGAAGACATCTTCACAATAGTGGAGAAAATTTCATCAAAGTCAACTCCCTTCTTCTGGCCAAAACCTTTAACAACTAACCTCGCCTTGTATCTAGGCGCAGAGGTATGTTTATCTTGTTTAATTCTGAATATCCATTTGTTAGATAAAGCTCTCTTACCTTTCAGCAATTTCACTAACTCATATGTTCCATTCTCATGGAGTGACTTCATCTCATCTTCCATGGCTTTGATCCACTGATCTTTGTGAGTATCTTGCATGGCTTCATCATAATTCTCAGGTTTTTCCATGTCAGTCAAAAGTACATACTCATCAGGAGAATATCGCATAGATTTTTGCTTCTCCCTTGTAGATTTTCTAAGAGAGGTTTCAGGAGCATTCAAAGTAGTTACCTGAGCAGGAATTGGTTGCTGATCAACCACAACTTCATCAATTGGAGTATCCATAACATCTACACCATGATGATCATTTTGATCTTGATCACTATCTCCATCTTTGTCTTGGGTTCCTTCATGTGCAATAGGTGTCTTAGCAATAGAAACGGGATCAATATCAACTAAGCTCTCATTACTCTGAGAATCTATCTTCTCAGCTTTGTCAATATCTTCAATAGTCTAATCTTCAAAGAATATTGCATCACGACTTTTAATAAGTTTATTGTCAACTGGATCATAAAAACGATACCCAAACTCATCTTGACCATAACCGATAAAGATGCACTGCTTAGTTTTGACATCCAGTTTCTCCCATCTTTAGGAACATGCACACAAGCTTTACACCTAAAAACTCTCAGGTGATCATAAGAAACATCTTTGGCAAACCAAACTCTATGTGGGACATCACCACCCAAAGCAACAGCAGGAGACAAATTGATAACATGGGCAACAGTGTTAAGTGCTTCCGCCCAAAATGTATTTGGAAGTTTAGCTTCTAAAAGCAAATACCTAACTCTCTCAACTAGAGTTCTATTCATCCTTTACGCCAAACCATTCAATTGAGGCGTCTTGGGCGGAGTTTTATGATGACGAATTCCTTGTTTCTTGCAATAGTTATCAAAGGGACCACAATATTTACCACCATTGTCAGTGCGAATGCATTTTAATTTCTTCCTCATCTGTCTCTCAACTAAGGCCTGAAATTCCTTAAACACGCCAAGTGCTTAATCTTTAGATTTCAAAGGATACACCTAGAGTTTACGAGAATGATCATCAATAAAGGTCACAAAGTAAAGTGCACCACCTTTTGACTTTACTTTAAAAGGACCACACAAATCAGAGTGTACTAGCTCCAATAGATCAGACTTTCTTGAAGGAGGATGGCTATGAAAGGAAACCCTTTTCTGTTTTCCAGCTAAACAATGGATACACCTTTCCGGCTTTGCTTGTTTTACCCCAGAAAGCAAATTTTTCTTAGCCAAACACGTAATTCCCCTCTCGCTCATATGACTCAATCTTCTGTGCCACAATTCTGATAAAGTGTCACTTTCCACCAGATTTATGGAGTCATTAAGAATAGACTCATGTGTCACATATAAATGACCAGACTTAACTCCTCGAGCCACTACTAACGAGCCCTTGGTGAGCTTCCATTGGCCATTAAAGAGGGCATTATGGTAACCTTCATCGTCTAATCTTCCTGCGGAGAGCAAATTGAAAGAAAAGTCTAGAGCATGCTTGACATCTTGAAGAACTAACGTTGAACCATTATTAGTTTTCAAACAAACTGTGCCAACACCGAACACCTTAACTTCACTAGCATTGCCCATCTTTAACACTCCAGAATCAACAGGAGTATAAGATGAGAAAAAGTCCTTTCTTGGTGTAACATGTGAGGTAACTCCAGAATCTACTATCCAGCTCGTCTCATGGGATACCAAATTGATGACGTTTTCATCATAAGCAAAAAGAAGGTCATCTCGTACAATAGCAGCAACATTGTTCTCGTTATTTTCAACTTTCTTTCCTTCTCTAATGTCTTGCATCAACTTGTGGCAAAACCTTTTGATGTGTCCTTTCTTGCCACAGTGATTGCATGTAATATTATGGTATTTGGACCTTGACTTACTTCTACTTTTACCTCTATTCCTCGAGCCTCTTGTTCTATCTCTCCCCCAGTCTTCTGTAACCAAGATATCTACCTGTGAGGACGAACCCTGAGATTTTCTCCTTACTTCCTCGTTCAACACACCACTCTTGGCATATTCCATGGTCACCTTACCTCCAGGAGCTGAATTTGTCAAAGAAATACGGAGTTTTACAAGAGTCTGGCAGAGTATTAAGAAGCCAAAATCCTTGTATCTCATCATCAAAATTAACTCCCATTCCAAACAGCTGATCAAGGACGCTCTGAAAATCGTTTATGTGATCAAGGATAGGGCTTCCTTCCTTGTATTTAAAGGTCATCAGTTGCTTTAGCAGGAACAACTTATTGTTCCCAGTTTTTGAAGCATAAAGTGTCTCTAGCTTTTCCCACAATGATCTCGCATGTGTCTCATTCACAATATGGATGCAAACATTATCTTCAACCCATTGTCGTATATATCCACATACTTGTTGGTGCTCAAAATCCCAATCTTCATCAGATATACTCTCGGGTTTATGAGCTGAAAAAACAGGTAGATGCATCTTCTTCACGAACAACAAGTCTTTCATCTTGCTTCTCCATACATTATAATTTCTCCCATTTAAACATACCATCTTGCTCATATTCGCCTCCATTCCGTAACAACCCGGATAAATAACCAAGGCTCTGATACCACTTGTTAGGACCGAAAAACCAGGTGTCATGCGGAAGCTAGTAAAGCAAACCTTGAACGATGATAAATCAGACAACAAAAGAGAAATATACCAAAAGAGACACAAACATATAACGTGGTTCGTTCAATTGACCTACGTCCACAGCGGAGATGAGCAATCCACTATATAAAAGAGAGTACAAAATATCGAGAGAACAACCTCACAAAGAGCCAAACACAAGTGACACACTAACACTTGTCCCGTAAAGTTCTCCCCCTAAACACAACTCTCAAACCCTTTATGGATACATTGTGGATGCTACTAAATGAGAAGGAAGGATCCTCAAATTTATAGAAGTCCAAACATTTTCCTACAAGAAAAAGGACTAGCCAAATATGAGAGATTTATAATTTCCTTATACAAGAAGGAAAACCTAATTATGGTAAATATATTGTCCTTTCCTTCATGAGATAGGAAAACCAATTATGGTAAGAAAATCAGGACAACACCTAACAATTTCGGTCCTAACAAGTGGTATTAGAGCGAGGTTCAAGACAGGTTCATCTGGTGGGATCAGTTCTAGCCGCAACATATTTGATGATAATTGTGATTTTTGTCTGAGAAATTTGACCGGAGTGCGACGCACGTTAAGACAAACTTTGTGGCGAAGATTTGGAGATGCGACCTGTTGAAGGCTATGTGAAGAAGGTGGATCAAGTTTATTTCATCAGAAAATTCAGGCCAAGGGGGAGAATTGTTATGTGTTGTCCTGATTTTCTTACCATAGTTGGTTTTCCTATCTCATGAAGGAAAGGACAACACATTTACCATAATTAGGTTTTCCTTCTTGTAAAAGGAAATTATAAATCTCCCATATTTGGCTAGTCCTTATTCTTGTAGGAAAATGTTTGGACTTCTATAAATTTGAGGATCCTTCCTTCTTATTTAGTAGCATCCACAATGTAGCCATAAAGAGTTTGAGAGTCGTGTTTAGGGGGAGAACTTTACAGGATAAGTGATAGTGTGTCACTTGTGTTTGCCTCTTCGTGAGGTTGTCCTCTCGATATTTTGTACTCTTTTTTATATAGTGGATTGCTCATCTTCCCTGTGGACGTAGATCAATTGACCGAACCACATTATATGCTTGTGTCTCTTTTGGTATATTTCTCTTTTGTTGTCTAATTTATCGTCGTTCAAGGTTTGCTTTACTAGCTTCTGCATGACACCTGGTTTTTCGGTCCTAACAAAATTAAACTAAAGGAAGGTAAAAAAAAATTTAGGAGTCTATTCGAGGTATATGTTATAGTAGTGGATATAATAGGTTTTGACATAGTAAATGGTCCTGATTCTCCCAAAAAATATAAACTATACTTTCTTTAAAAAAAATTATTTATTATATCAAGATTAAAATTGTCTTTACCAAATCTTCAGCTTAAGGGAAAAAAATAAGAAAAAGGTTCTCGATTGACAGTTAATTATTATTTGTACGATGTTTTAATTAGTAGGATTAAATTTTTTTAATTATTCTTGATAAGAGCCTTAAAGTGTAATCCAGAGAGAAATGATTCATTTGAAATTTGTAAAAAGACTATTTACACTCCCTAATTGACTAAACTATCCAAAATAGATAAAACATACCATTGAGGTAATGGAAATTGATAGGTTTCAATGTCTTTGCCTTATGTTTTGATGATCTAACAAACTTAATATCAAGGGCCAGATGGGGAACCTGACTCACTTGGACTAGACTGCATTTAACGGATTCCAGCTAAATGTGAACTGCTACAGCTTCAGGAGCTAGGAAACTAACAAGGAACTGATACCCTTGTGGTTCCCTCATAGCAGTACAAAGTCAATTGGACACAACTGGAAATGAAGTGACTGCCTGCACTTTTTCTGCCGCACTGCATTGTTTCCAGCGCCCACTCATTCCCTGACCAACTAAAGTACTCACATCATTTCAAATGATGTGATCAGGGTGTACCAACATGAGTTTATATTGAAACATACTTGAATGTTTCAGTTTCTCATTCAAGCTTTTCGAAAAACAGAGAAATCAATCCTCACGAGCTTGAAGAACAAAGTTGAATGCAACTACGGACCAGTTCCTAAAGTTAGCATGTTGTTGTCCTTAGTTGAGTTGTAACTTTGTGATTGTACTTATTGTATCTCCTAAATTGCTTAGCTAGAAGCGTTGATTAGGAAATCCTCTGGTAAAATCCGTAAACTCTTTAGAGTTTATGTTGTGACTAGGTTTAGTCATAAGCAAAAGCCTTTGTAATTGTAGAGTGACAAAGTGACTTGTGGTGAGAGCATCACAAGTTAGTAAAAGTCTTTGTAACTAGGGAGTCACAAAGTGGCTTGTGGTAAGAGTAACACAAGTTAGTTGAGTTAAATTCTTTGTGATGGAGTCATTACAAAGTGGCTTGTAATAGGTTTTTACAAGTTAGTGAAGTTGAAATCCTACTGGTGTAGGTCGTGGTTTTTGGTCCCCCTTTTGTGGGATTTTTCCACGTAAAAATCCCGTGTCTCATTTACTTACAGTTATTAGCATTCTCAGCAGAATCTCGTAGTGGACCAGGTACTCTACTATTTGGTGGACTCATACAAACTAACAATTGGTATCAGAGCGGGTTCCTCCTATCAGGCTAACACCTAGGAAGGATCCTCATGGCTGCTCCACCAAATTTTGAAGAAGGTCAATCTACATACCGACCACCCAGGTTCAATGGACAATACTATGGGTGGTGGAAAACAAGAATGCATGATTTTATCATGGCTGAGGATTCTGAGTTATGGGATATTATATGCGATGGTCCTTATGTTCCAACAAAGGTACTGGAAGAACTTCCATTTTCAATGGAAAAAACCAGTAAAGAATACACTGATGCAGAAAAGAAAGCTATGGAGAAGAATTTTCGTGCCAAGAAAATTCTAGTATGTGGAATAGGACCTAAAGAATACAATAGAATCTCCGTCTGTGACACTGCCAAGGAGATATGGGAAGCTATGCAAACAGCTCATGAGGGAACCACACAAGTAAAACAGTCTAAGGTCGATATGCTCACTACCGAGTATGAACTCTTCAAAATGAAGGACGATGAATCCATTCAAGATATGCACACAAGATTCACTTTCGTCATAAATGAGTTACACTCACTTGGTGAAATCATTCCTAGAAACAAGCTAGTGAGGAAAATCCTCAACATTCTGCCTAGCGCTTGGGAAAGCAAAGTGAATGCTATTACTAAATCAAAGGACTTACATATCTTGTAAGCCTTGCTTTGAGAAGAGTAGCCCCAGAAATATTCCTTCATCACTTTTGGCATCGAATTTACCAAGCTGATCCTTTCCATTGTTGAGAACATAACATTTGCACCCAAATGTTCTTAGGTGAGTCAGCTTAGGTTTCCTTCCATTCAACAATATTCATAGGGGGTTTTGTTCAAAAGTGATCTGATCATGCACCTGTTCACCAAGTAGCAGGCAGTGTTGATAGCTTCAGCCCAGAAGTTCTTTGCAATTCCATTGTCGATTAGCATTGTTCTTGCCATCTCTTCCAGAGTTCTGTTCTTCCTTTCTACTACTCATTATGCTGGGGAGTTCTGGGAGCTGAGAAGTTGTGAGTGATGCCATTTTCATTGCAGAACTCATCAAATTTGACATTGTCAAATTCTGTCCCATGATCTGATCTAATGCATGCGACTCTAGACTCCATCTTCACCTAGATTTTCTTTACGAAAGCCACAAACACCTCAACGGTTTCATCTTTAGTTATGAGAAACAGAGTCTATGTGAATTTGGAGTAGACATCCACTATCACAAAAATGTATCTTTTTCCTCCTCTGCTTTGCACTCTCATAGGGCCACATAGATCCATATGCGGAAGCTCTAGTGGCTTTGAGGTGCTCACATCTCTTTTAGACTTCAAGGAGGACTTCACATGTTTTCCTCTAGCACAGGCATCACAGACCTTTTGCATCTTGAATTTTGTCATGGGCAGATCATGGACCAGGTCCTTCTGAATTAGTTTGTTCAGAAGAGAAAAACTTGCGTGGCCCAGTCTTCTGTGCCATAGTTCAGCATCATCATCAACAGCTTTCAGACAACTCAGATCACCACTCTGTAAGGACTCGAAATTAGCAACATAGATGTTCATGTATCTTTTGGCCACAAGTACTACATCACCAGTTACCAGATCAGTGACTGTACATATTTTGGACAAAAATTCCACCTTGTTTCCTTTATCACAGATTTGAGCGACACTCAAGAGACTGTACTTAAGGCCATTGACATAGTACACATTTTCAATAGAATGAGTGAGTGACTTCCCGACTTCTCCAACTCCAAGAATGTACCCCTTTTTCCCATTTCCAAAGGATACACTCCCTCCTTGAAGGGCTTTTAGTGAAAGAAAGTCCATGGTGTTCCCAGTCATGTGCTTTGAACACCCACTGTCCATGAACCATTGTTGACCGCTTCCTTTCATTGTTCCCTGCACAAGGAGATTAAGAGTTAGTTTTAAGAACCCAAGCAAGTTTGGGTCCCTTGTAGTAGGCAAGAGGATGAATAAGAGTTCTCTTAGTCCATGCTGGTAATGTGCGTTTTTTGTGAATGGAACCTGGTCCCTCTTTTGTAGTCACCTTTTCAGCAAGCACTTTGTTTTTATGAACAGATTGATCCCTAGCCTGGCAATTTTCTTTGAACTACCCATTGTTCCCGCATTGGGTACAAGGCCAGTTATCAGAGACAGTGAAGTACTTGCTGTGAGGGTTGTGAGGAGTTTTCTCCCTTTCGAACCCTATTCCCGGCCTGCTTTCACCATCATTAGTGTGCATGGCAGTGGTAGCTTTTAAGGACCAGGTCCACTTTAGGGACTTTTCAAGATCATTCTTTACTCTTTCCAGATTAGTTTGGAGGTGCTTGTTTTTCTCAATTTCAACACACATCCTAGTTCTCATAGCTTTCACCTCATTTTCAAGCCTAATGTGTTCCTTACTGGCTATCTCCTTTCCCTTTCCAGAATTTTTAGGTTTTGACTTAGTCCCTGGTCTCACTATTGTTTCCCTTAGGTCTGTAATTACTTCCAAAATATCATTTTTTTTCTTTTCTGAAGTTTTTAATGGTTTCCTAATAGTCAATAACTACAGCCACTAAGTCGTCTCTGGTTTGTTCAGATTCTTCTAGTTCTAAGGTCAAAGAATCCCTATCCTCCACAAGACTATGATATGCATCAATTAATACATTAGCTAAAGACATGAGTTTTTTTGGAGAATAGGATTTCAGATATCTGGGAACATCCCTGAAGTTTACCTCTTTGTTGCCATCGTCTTCATCATCATATGATTGGGCCATCAAAGCAAAAGTTGAGTCATATTTAATTTCCTCGCCTTCAACTGCCATCATGGAACTATCACCAGCATCAGGTTCATCTTAAGACTCACTAGAGGAATCCCCCCATGCTGAAAGAACCTGTTTCATCATTTTGTCAGCAGATCTTTTTCTCTTGAAATCCTTGAAAGGAACCTGGTTCGTCCTAGTTGTTTTTCTCATGGTTGTTCTTGGAGAATTCTTGCTTCAAGAGAGGACAGTCTTTCATGAAGTGTCCAGGCTTCCCACACTTATGACAAAGATCATAGTTTTTTGGTTTGTTAGAGCTGTCCCTTTTTAACAATTCTCCATTTCTTCTGACCATCTTTTGAAATCTTTTGGTTAAGTAAGCCATGTTACTGTCTTCATCACTTAAGTCATTGTTGTCAGCTTTAAGTACCAGGTTCTTTTTCTTCTTTAGTTCTCTTCTTTCACTGTTCTAACTTCCTCTTCATCTCGTAGGTCTTCAAATTTCTGGTCAGCTCTTCTATGGTCAGCTCCTGTAAAGCGGACTCAATGTGTGGAGTAAAGTGTTCATGTTATTTTTGATGAGTCTTATCCATCTTGTGAGAAGAGTGCTGAAGAAGATCAAGATGGAGAACCCTTACTAGTACCTGGTGAAGTCATTAACATGACAAACGGAAAGGCAGATATGATGAGTCAAGTAAAAGAGCTGAGTGAAGACAATACTTCCTCGTCTTCAATGGAACGTAGTACTTCAATTACAACCACTTAAGCTGAAGAAAGAGTGGTTGACGCAGTTTAGGGAACTCCACCAGCACCTGAGAGAAGAACGAAGGAAAACCAGCCAAACGCACCCACATCCTCTCAAAATGAACCTCAGACGTCTAACTGGAGACACCAAAGCTCTCATCCGATGGACAACATTATCACTCCTCTAGATTCCGGAGTACAAACCAGGTCAAGAGCCAGAAATTCACTTGCCTTCTTAGCTTTTCTATCTCAGTTAGAACCCAAGAATATCAAGGATGCCTTGAAAGATGCAGATTGGATTGTAGCCATGCAAGACGAGCTACATCAGTTTGAAAGAAATAATGTTTGGCACCTGGTACCTAGACCCTCAGATCGAACCATTATAGGAACCATGTGGGTTTTCAGAAACAAGCTCGATGAACATGGAAGTACCACAAGGAACAAGGCTAGGCTAGTAGTTCAAGGCTACAATCAGGAGGAAGGGATTGACTATGATGAAACGTTTGCTCCGGTGGCTCGCATGGAAGCTATTAGAATTTTAATCGCTTTTGCATCTCATATGGAATTCACCTTGTTCCAAATGGATGTCAAAAGTGCATTTTTCAATGGACTTCTTAAGGAAGAAGTCTATGTGAAGCAACCTCCAGGGTATGAATGTCATGAACATCCTGAATATGTTTTTAAACTAGATAAAGCATTGTACGGGTTGAAGCAGGCTCCTCGAGCCTGGTATGAACGGTTTTCAAAGTTCCTCTTGGAAAATGGCTTTAAAATGGGGAAAATTTACAACACTCTATTCTTGAAGAAACGGGGAAGGAACCTGCTCATTGTTCAGGTCTATGTTGATGATATCATTTTTGGGGCAACAGCTGATTCTCTGTGTGAAAAATTTGCAAAACTCATGGGAAGTGAATTTGAAAAGAGCATGATGGGGGAACTGAACTTCTTCTTGGGTCTTCAAGTAAAACAGTCCCCAAAGGGTATATCCATTTATCAGCAAAAATATATGAGGGAGCTCTTGAAGAGGTTTGACATGGAAGCATCAAAGGTGATAGACACTCCCATTGCTACTGCCACTCGACTGGACATGGATGAAACTAGATCTCATGTGAATCAAACCATGTATAGAGGCATTATTGGGTCTCTCCTCTATCTCATTGCCGGCAGACTTTATATTGCCTTTAGTGTGGAGCTATGTGCAAGGTTTCAATCAAATCCCAAGGAATCTCATTTGAAGGCTGCCAAAAGAATATTGAGATATCTCAAAGGAACACAGGACCTGGTTCTGTATTATCCCTCAGGTGACAGTTTTAATCTCATTGGTTATGCTGATGCAGATTATGCAGGTTATCTTGTGGATAGGAAAAGCACTTCTGGAATGGCTCACTTCTTAGGTTCATGTCTTATCTCTTGGGGCACAAGGAAGCAAAATTCAGTGGATCTTTCAACAGCTGAAGCAGAATAAGTAGCTGCAGCATCCTGATTTGCTCAACTTTTATGGATCAAGCAGCAACTGGAGGACTTTGGGGTACTCACTGAGAGTGTGCCCCTTCTTTGTGACAACACCAGTGAACTCAACATGGCCAAGAATCCAGTGCAACACAAAAGGACAAAGCATATTGATGTGAGGCATCACTTTCTGAGGGACAATGTGGAGAAAGGACTGATATGTATGAAGTTCTGCAGCACAGAAGACCAAATTGCAGACATTTTCACCAAGGCTAGTAGGGAACAGTTTGAAAGAAACAGAGTGAAGTTGGGGCTTTTAAAGCCCAATTGAGAACCTGATTCCTCTTTATCTGGCTATGAAAATCACCTTCAAGAAATAACTGGCTAAAAGTGTTTTCTGGCCATGTCTAACTCACTTTAATACCGTTGCAGGTAAACACGCATAATGAGTATAGAAGCTGTAGATGCAGTGCATGAATGATAAAAGAGGATTGATTCTTTCAAATAAAAGGTCAAGAACCTGGTTCTTGTACCAAAGGTTGTCGACGCCCCCTTTTTCTCGCGAAATCGGGTTTATGACATTTGGGAGGACAACTCTATTCCCTTTTGGGATTTGGGTTTTTGGAATTGAAGAGTCGCCACCTAATGATTAAGTGCATTAGGATACTAAGGGTTTTTGAGTTGGAAAACCAGAGTTTGGGTAAGGGCTAGAAATTATCTCGAGGGGAAGGTGTTAGGGCACCCCTCAAGATCCACTAGTGTGGTTCCCGGCCATGCTATATTGTGACTTCACATAATCAAATAGACAATCAAAGATTCAAGTATACAACATTGCAAATAAGCTAAAAAGAGCTTTGAAGGTAAGTGGGGAAGGTAGAGATTTATGAAAAAATTTGAATAGTTTTACAAGAAGAGATGAAAACAAACAAAGGGAGAGGGGTCCTAGGTTTATGATTAATATGGATCATTAATGCAATACTCAGTAATTGCTCCTCAGACAAGGCTCTACATGAGATATTAGCGCATCGGTCATCATCTCCATATTCTACCCTTCCCACCCCGTAAAGGTTACTAAACGCGTGTGTTGGTCACGAATACTTACCTAGGCAAATAAAACCTATAAACGAGTGTGTTGGTCACGAATACTTACCTAAACACGATTAGTCAATTCTTATTGGGCCTAAAGCTTACCTAGGCGTCGTATACATTGTCTGATTATTTTAAGGAATGGACATGCATATTTTGATTCTGATTTTTCTAAGGTACGCATGATAATGCATTTGGAGAAATGTTTCAAACACCTAGCCATATTTTAGCAAAGTTATTAGACTAACATGTTAATTAACCACTGTAATTCGAACGAATAAGAAGTCCTAAGGGAAGGATATCTAATGCACATAGGCGTACCTAAAACATGATTTCTAACATGCCAATGCAGTAATGACAGTTATTTGGCTTGTTGTTAATTGATTAAAATTACGAAGTGAGTACAATAAAATACTGAGAGTGCATGACCTAAAACATGATTTCTAACACATGAAAATGTATGCCCTAAGCAGGTTATCTATTGCGCAAATAGGCAAATAAAACCTATAAACGAGTTTTCTACCCATTACTTAAAATAAACATGCATACCCCTCCCCCATATTCACTATTCAGCCCCAATCGTTCATTTACAAATTATTACAAACCAATAGTATCTGAATTACAGTAATAAAGAACAAAACCAAGAAGTTATTCTATAGGGAGCCTTCAATCAGGCCCAGTCTTTCAACCTCACTTCCTTCGAGTTTCACAGCCTTTGCCATGGTCTAGGTGCGGCAAAGCTCCCTAGGGCCCCATTGGGTCCCTGGCCAATACCAGCACCTAAACACTTAGAAGAATGCAGGACAGGTGCAGTGTGGTATTACCAGCCTTGTGTGTCAAAGTTCAGTGAGTACTCAGAGGTACCCAAAGCAATGCTCACACGAAGGGGGCAGAACCTATTCTCTAAGAGTAGTGTGACGTGCAGGAAGAAGTAGTTTAAAAGAGTTTTCAAAAAACAAGGGATTTGTTTTAAAAAAGAAGCAGTTGTATAAGATTACATACAAGGATCATGGGGAAAGGGAACAGATATATCACATAATGCTAGAGGAGATACAGAGATTTACTGAAGATTCAGGGGACCAAGAAATGGTCAAACTTAAACATAATACTTAGACAGTAACAGGGGGGAATAGTTAAGATAAACATCAGTTAGAAGCATGTAAATTAAGCAGGACATATAAAGTGCCAGGGATCAGGGGAATTAGGAAGTGGTAAAGTTTAGGCATAATAATGTACAGCAATAGGATACAGGCGTACAATGTCATATTACAGGCTTTGCATATAAATCAGAAGACATGGTAAAATACTAAAACAAAAGAATCAATAGCATGTTGAGAAGTAGAAGCGTAAATAGAAGAAAATCAAGAAGATAATGAACTGAAACAAGAATAAACACATTGATTGGAGACTTGAAGATTAATTAGGACATACCAGTAAGAGAGTAAGAGCAGGATGCAAAGACAAAGTGATAAGCAATATTAGCCTTGGCTTGCAGCCGGCTAATAATAGGCAAGAGCAGAGAACAACAATAGAGCAAAAGAGCAAGAGAGAAAGAGCACGAGAGAATGTAGAATTGAGAGTATTCAGTGATGTGTGTGTCTGTTTTGCTAATGAAAGAGTAGAGTATTTATAGTTCTGGAAACGAGTAGAAAAAATAAGGTAAGAAGTAAAGTGTAGTATAATTATAGAAGTAAATACAATTAGAATCCCAATCAATGTAAGTACTCTCCTTCAATTGGGAAGTCCTAGTTCAAACAGCTACCATAGTGACAAATAAGGAAAGAGAACTAATTGAAAGACTAATTTCAATCATACAGAGAGTAGTAAAGAATAAGGCATGTGATTAGGACCAGGTACAGAACATATGAATTAAGGAAAATAAGAATCAATTGGCGACATGCTTGCATATAAAATAAGGCAGAGTATTATTCTGAAAATAAGTAAGAGTGTTAAGGCAAGTAGCACAGTTAAAGGAAAATACACAAAATCAGTAAAGAGTTCTAAGGCAAGTAGCACAGTTAAAGGAAAATACACAGAATCGGTAAAGAGTTCTAAGGCAAGCATTATAGTTAAAGGAAAATACACAACATTAGTAAAGAGTTCTAAGGCAAGTATCATAGTTAATACACAAAAGGATCCGTACAGTAACAAGTAACAAACCGTAGGATTCATCAAGCATTTAAATAGCAGTCATGCGATTAACAGGGAGAAGTACTCATAGAACAGCGGGAATTAAAGGTCGGAACAATGAATCAATGCAGGAGTTGCAGAGAACACATATATGCATAGTAAAGTAGCAGAGAAACAACCCAAAATACCTAGGGTTTCATCAATACTCGTTAAAATAACATAAAATCAGGAGATAATAGCTTAAACACAGTAGAGACGTTAAAAATTATAGGAAACCTTTCTGAAAACAGGTTCAAGAAACCCTAGTTTCAAATAGGAGACAAAGATACTTAAAACTTGATTATTTGTAAAGACCGAATAAAGAAAGGTTTAAAACATGAAGGAATGGGTCACAAATCATTAAAATACAGATGGGTTTTTAAGAGACTTGGGTCGAGGTTAGGGTTTCCTAAGAAAACAGAGGAAGTAGAGGTAACTTGGCCGTGAAACTCAGGAACCATGGTGATTAGAACACCATCGAGTCAAAACTCGCCGGAGAAAGGCCGGAAACAAACCAGGCGAAGCTTCAGTGACTGACTTGTATGGCGGAGGCTTCTGGGGTCTGAAGGATAGAAGGATCGGCGAGATAGGATTTCATGGTGGCTGGTGGTCGAAAGAGGTGAGGCTGGAGGTGGCCGGAGAGATGGTTGAGGTCATCGGAGAAGAAGAACCAGAAGGTTTTAGAGAGAAGGGGGAGAGGAAGAGACGAAGTAGAGAGAGAGACTGTCTCGAAGACTGAGGGGTCGGGGGGGTAGTTAGATTTAATTAAGGAAAATAGATCTGGGCCGTTGATCTTACTTGATCAACGGCTCAGACTAAATCGGGGTTGGGCCGGGTTATATTAGGGATTGGGCTGGGGTGAGTTTAATTGGGAATTGGGTCAATTAAATTTGATAGAGGTGTGGCCAAATTGGCTAAAATTGAAATAATAAAGGGTTGTTTATTAAATAGCCAATTTTCCCTTTTTTAATTATTTTATAAAATGGTTAAAAAGATTTTAAAACAAATTTAAGGTGCTGAACTTAATTAATAACGTATAAATATTAATCTAATAATACTAAAAATGATTTTATAATTGTAAAATGCTGTTAATTGTAAAATAGGCCATAATTGCAATTTGTATGCTTTAAAAAATACCAAACAAATGCGTAAAAAATATGCAAAAATTATCTTAATTATATCTTGGTGTAAATATGAGAATGAAAATAAATTATTCACCAAATATGCTAGTCTGGGAATAATTATTGAATTTTGTACTATTAAAATAGACAATAAATTGATTTTAAAATCTTTAAAAAATAAGGGAAAAATACCAAAACTCTTGGTCATGCTTATATATGCATGTACATGCTATTTGAGAATATTTTGAGTATATAAAAATATGTAAGGAAAAATTGGGTATCAACACTAGTTACAGGAAACACCTAGGTTTAATTAAATAGAAGTACGCATGTTGATTACAGGAAACACATAGGTTAATTAAACAAGAAAAAAAATGCTAATTACAAAGAGCACACAGATTTGATCACATAGAAGTCTGAATTGATGGCAGAAGTGGGGGCATACCAGTTAAGAGATAGCAATAGAAGAGTGAAGCAAACAGGGTCCAAAGGTCTAGCTTTGGCTACCAGCCGGCTAGATAGTGCAACAAACAAAGAGTAGGAAGATTGTGATAGGAGATAAGAGCAAGAACCTTTGTGTGTTTTTCTATGTATGTGTGCGTGTGTGTTAAAGAAAAAGAGTGAGGCTTATATAGCATTGAGTAGAGTAAAGTAAATAAGGTAAAGCAGTTTAAAGGTTTGCAAAATAGGCAAAGAAAACAACCAGTCAATCAATTAGGCATAACAGGGCCAATCAATAGGCAAGAATCATGGGATTATATGCAAAAATAACTCGGAATTGAGGTCTAAATAAGGTAAGTGGCAAGTCTGATAGCCAATTAGAGTCAGAACACCAAAAATCCGGCAAGTAACGGGGCAATTAGTCACACAAATAAGGTAACACAAGTAAATTAGAGACCAGTCTGGGGTTGGTAAGGCAGTCAGCCCATAAACTAAGCTTAATAGGAACAATTAAGGCAAGTAGTACCAATTAGGAGTCCCAAAATAAGAAAAGTAGACAAAATTACAGGAAGTAATCACCTCTATAAACAAAGTAAATTTCAAACCCTAGACAGTTTAGATAATCAATCAATTACTCAAGAATAACGGGTAAATATTGAAGCGAGCAATGAAATAATCAAACAAACTAAAAAAAACTAGAACACAGTCATGAAAGAATCAGTGGAAAAAGATAATCAAACACATAGGAATTTTTAGAAAAGTTTCGCAGAAACAGACGAAGTGAAACCCTAGTTTGGAGGAACATTGAAATCAGTCAATGGTAGGAGAACATGAGATTTTTAAAGAAAACTACCGTATAAACTCAAAATCGTTTTAGATCTACAAGCATCTGAACAGATTCAAAGTGCAAGAGATGAGGGTTTTGAAAAAAAAGGGGACGAGGTGAGGGAAAAATCCAACCATAGCCATAAAGACAACCATACTCACAAACATTGATGAACAACAGGCGAGTTCATAAGAACGAAGAGCCTAAGTCGATTCTGAGTCGAATCTCTTCGAGATTCCCTCAGAAAATAGCAAGAATCGAACAACCAGTAGAGGTAATAGGTTAGATAGGGTAGCAAATCACAAAGGAACCCCATGGAACGGGTAAGAATCGAAGGGATCTGGGGAAATTTTGGGGTGATGGCGCTAGGGTTAGGGATAGCTTCAGAGAGAATGGAGAAGAAGAGGGATTCAAGGGCGGCAGTCTTTGGAGAATGGGTAGGGTTTGGGGGGTCGTTTGGGTTAAAACAGGAAAGGGGAAATGTGGACCGTTGATTTCAAAGATCAACGGCCACGATTAGAGAGGGTTTGGTTCAGGTTAGATGGAGATTGGGTTATGGGTTAGGTTTAAGTGGGCTGGGGTTTGAATTGGAATTGGGCTAGGGGATCCGAATTTAGATATAATTAAAGGGGCTATTTGTTAAATATCTAATTAATTAATAAAATAATTTGTAAAAATAGCTAATTAAATGATAAAAATGATTTTTATGCATGAAGGTGATTTAAAAAGATTACTTATCATTATAAAAATATAAAAGGTTATTTTCTGTATAGGTAATGTAATTATGCATATGGATGGGCTATTATTACAAAATATGCAATTATAGTCTTAAAATGCAACTGTAATTGTAGAAATGCAATTATAAATATTTGAACACTTATATGAGCATAAATGATGAATTTAGATAATTAAGTCATCATAAAGTAATATGAAGGATAATTATTGAATATTTATAAAAATTAAAAATGCAGAAATAAAGTGATTTAAGGTCTTTAAAATTATAGAAAAAATTGTAAAAACACTTGTGCATGTTTGTGAACGCATGTAAAATATTTTGAAAGTATGTATGCATATTTAAAAATATATGAGGGATAAATTGGGTATCTACAACTGCTTGCTGAACTCCTTATTACACCAAAGTCGAAAATGAAAAAGAAATTAACTAAGCCTATCAGCTACAAGTTACAATATTCCTATCTCTAAGTCTTCTGAAATTTGATCTTGCGTCTTGGCCGGTTCTTCATGTAGACTCTGATCTGAAACTTGATACTTGCTAGCTGCAGGTGCTAGTTTATTCTTCTTCGGCTTTTTCGGATCAAGACGGGACATGCAAAACTTATGACTTCAGTCATGCCTTGAGCAATCCACATCTTTTCATCTGCTTTTACATTTTGGATTCTCTTCTTTTCTTTTTCTTTTCCTTATTCTGGATTGAGAATTCTTCTTTTTGTCATCTTGAACCCTGTGGCCCGGGGTAAAAACCTGCTCAGACACCAAAACAGACGAACAAAATTTTCTGCCCCAGTTTTCACTAGGAAAATTTCATGAGTTATTTGTAACAAAACTCTATACTATTTTATTATTGAAAGCAAATAAAAGATCGGGATTGGTGTGCCCTGAGAAAACAAAGACTACGGAGTGGAGACCCGATGTCTAAAATAAAAGCAACTAGGGAGTGGAGACCTTATGTTGGGAAAGAGACTAGGGAGTGGAGACCCTATGTCTAAAAATAAAAATCAACTAGGGAATGGAGACCCTATGTTGGAAAGGAGACTAGGGAGTTGAGACCCTATGTCTAAAATAAAATCAACTAGGAGTGGAGGCCCTATGTTGGAAAGGCGAGTTGAGGCCCTATGTTGCAAAGGCGACTAGGCAATGGAGACGCTATGTCTAAAATAAAGTCAACTTGGGAGTGGAGACCCTATGTTGGAAAGGGGACTAGGGAGTGGAGACCTTATGTCTAAAATAAAATCAACTAGGGAGTGGAGAACCTATGTCTAAAATAAAGTCAACTAGGGAATGGAGACCCTATGTTGGTAAGGCGACTAGGGAGTGGAGACCCTATGTCTAAAAAAAGATCAACTAGGGAGTGGAGACCCTATGTTGGAAAGGCGACTAGGGAGTGGAGACCCTATGTCTAAAATAAAGTCAACTAGGGAGTGGAGACCCTATGTTGGAAAAGAGACTAGGGAATGGAGACCCTATGTCTAAAATAACGTCAACTAGGGAGTGGAGACCCTATGTTGTAAAGGCGACTAGGGAGTGGAGACCATATGTCTAAAAATAAAGTCAACTAGGGAGTGGAGACCCTGTGTTAGAAAAGAGACTAGGGAGTGGAGACCCTATGTCTAAAATAAAGTCAACTAGGGAGTGGAGACCCTATATTGGAAAAAAGACTAGGTAATGGAGACCCTATGTCTAAATAAAAATCAACTAGGGATTGAAGACCCTATGTTGGAAAAGAGACTAGGGAGTGGAGACCCTATGTCTAAAATAAATATCAACTAGGGAGTGGAGACCCTATGTTGGAAAAGAGACTAGGGATTGGAGACCCTATGTCTGAAATAACGTCAACTAGGGAGTGGAGACCCTATGTCTAAAATAAACATCAACTAGGGAGTGGAGACCCTATGTTGGAAAATGAGACTAGGGAGTGGAGACCCTATGTTGGAAAAGCGTCTAGGGGTGGAGATCCTATGTCTAAAATAAAAAGCTACTAGGGAGTGGAGACCCTATGTTGAAAAATGTAGCTAGGGATTGGAGACCCTATACTACCATGATTTTGAATTTTTTTTTTTTTGGTTAAGAGAATGAGTAAAATGTTGGAAAGAATTTGGCGAAGACTTTCGTTTTTGGAGTTGTTGTTGCGGCAGAGCTATTTTAGTCTCCGCGGGTTTCTTTTTGGTTGCACCTACTTCTTGCAAGGTTGCTTTGGATTACACATGTTTCCTGTTTGTAAACAAAGAGCAATTGTCAGTTTGAAACGGTGGTTGGTTTTGTGCCTTGATTGTTTCGGTCACTTGATCTCGGCCCTTTCAACTGAAATTGGTTATTTCCTGAATACCGATTGCATTTTTGACCTTGGAGAACCTCTGGCTTTTCCAGACTTTTCCATGATGGTTGGTCACGTGGGACTCAACCTTTTTCGACTTTATTTTGCCTTTATAGGCCTTTTACTTCTGACTTGTTTTTTCTTTCAATTTTTAACTTTGGAGCATGGGGAACTTTTGTCTTTTCAAACTTTTCCAAGACGGTTAGCCGCGTGGGACTCAACCTTTTCAACTTCATTTTCCCTTATAGGCATTTCAATGTGATTTTCTCTTTCCAGGAGTTTTGATTTTGAAGCATTGGCCGCCATGCCCAATCGGGTTTGACTTGATGTCCCTGCCGAGGCTGGATGCCCTTTTGCATATTAGCTTGTATCAAATGAGAACCCTGTAAAAAAGTCTTACCATCCTTTCTTTGTCTTAGTTTCAGAACAGAGTTAGACCGAAAGGGATTAAAAGAAAAACAAACAATGGAATGGACAATGAATAGACGAGAGGTATCCCTTTCGGGGAAAGGAAAGAAGGACTTATCTGGAGTGCATGCGGACTTCAATGAACATGACATGCCTCTTGGACTGGATGCCTGATCTGTGTAAACCGTCCAACTCTCAGAAATTCATCACAACTTATGCCTCAAAATTGAGAAACCTTGCTAGGACTCTGTCGATGCAGATGGCTGTGAGGATCCTCTTTTCGATCAGTGGGGCCCTTTGTGGGTTTTCACCAGCTGACCTCTCTCATTTCTCTTCTCACCATCGCCTTATAGTGCTCTTTGCGAGTTTTCACTAATAAGACTCTCTCATTTTCAATTTCTCTGCTCACCATCGCTTTACAGTGCCCGAGAGGGTTTTCACTGATAAGACTCTCTCATTTTATTTCTCTCATTTTGTTGTATTAGATCCAAGTAATTGTATCCTCCAATTTGAAAATCTTTGCCGATCGATCAGAAGGACTTGAAAAGGATTCGAGTTAAAGGAATTTGGATTGAATTACAACTTTGGAACCTTCCAGGTGAAACCATCTCCGAATCATTGTAACTTCTGCCCCAGCTTCAACTTTGGGGAAATGTGGATTTTTATTTTGGTGTGACTGAACCTCAGAGAGAGGCAGCCTACGTATCCTTTCGGAATCAAGTCGAACGTAGTTCAAGCAACTTTTGTTTTTGATTTTCTTTTGATTTTTGTTTTGTTTTTTCTCTTTCTTTTTCCTTTTGTTTTTCCCTTTTTTTATTTCAATATCTTTTTGTCTTTTTTTTTCTTTTTTTTCTTGTTTTTTTTTTAATAACATTTTTAGGTTCCAAATAGGGTAACCAAAGGAAGGTAACCTGTTCAAAGGGTTTACAAAAGGGTTAATGGTGTTTGGCAGCAAAATGAAAGCCTTCGTCATCCCAATCGGAGCATTAATGCTATATAGAGGATCAAATATAATAACTTTTGACTGCACCTGCGTTAACAGTTGTTTCAGGGACATTTCCTTTAATTTTTCCCAAGTACGCTCTCTTTTGGCATTGCTCTTGTTACCATGTATGGATCTTTCTAATTTGGAGCCAATTTTCCTTTAGTTGTTTCGATTCTTTGTTTCATTTACTTAAATCTTTTTTTTCATTGCATTCTAATTCTTGATCCATTATTTTGAAGTCTAATCGCGTTTTAGGATCTGGGCATGAAGTCTGCAAGAATGTCATGCTATTGAATCTGCATCTAGCAGAACTGAAAAGAAAATAAGAAAAGTGACAAGGTTAAGAAAAAAACATTACTAGACAATGAAATATTAATTTCATTTAATTTTTGATTTTTGATTTTTTTTTAAATTTTAAAGATAGAAGGGTTTACATCGGAAAGTAAGACAATAAAGTAAAACATCCGAAAAACACCCTGAGATAATTCGGACGTAGAAAAGATAGCAAGACTGGCTACCAAGACTCCCGTCTGATGGGGAATTTTCAGGCTTGGCGACCGTTTTTTGGACTTTCTTTTGTCTTGGCAATGGCTGCAATGGCCTTCACTGCCGGATCAAATTCTTCATATTCACAAATCATTCCGACTACTGGCCCATTGGTGTGAATAGGCAAAAGATTGTTCATTATATTAGGGTCATCTTCATCCCTAAGAACTATTGCCTGGACCTCGATGAGGTCTTCCATTGCTCTTTTAAGAGTCCAACAGACTTCAGTATCATGTCCCACTACTCCAGAGTGGTATTCACATCTAGCATCAGCTCGATGCAAAGAGGACTCGGGGTTCAGCCGGTTTGGGGCCACAGGCTGCAGCAGACCTAGCCTGATTAGCTTCTGGAACAAGCTAAAGTATGAATCACCAATAGGGGTGAACTGATTCCTTCTGGTGGACTCTCTTGGGCGAGTATTGTATTGGGGAACACTTGGTTGGGGATTATATGGAGCTTGGTAGGGATGGGCATTTCTGGGGGGTGGAGCTCGGCTTTGTGTATAATGTTGTGGCCGCGTGTAAGGTTCTGCGTTCATCACCGCCTAGAGAGGCGGTGCCACGGCATAAGCAGTATATTGATGGGGATGATAGTATTGTGGGACCTTAGGAAACATATATGATTGGTTGAATGCCCTAATGGCCCCGTTCGAGCTCGAAACCATCATGGCTCCCTCTTCTCTCCCGTTTCTATTCATCAAACCCTCTGAACCATTTTGAACGGCATGTGATGTGGCCTTAAAGGTATCATGACTCAAGATTCGACCCATTTTTAAACCGTTTTCGACCATCTCCCCAATCTTGATAGCCTCAGCGAACGGCTTACCCATAGCGGACATCATGTTCTGCAAGTAGTCTGCCTCTTGGGTGTGTAAAAAGGCCGCAACCATTCTTCGTCCATTGGAGGCTTTACCCTGGCAGCTTGCTCACGCCATTTGACAGTATATTCGCGGAAGCTTTCCGCGATTTTCTTTTTCAAATTGGACAAAGAGTTCCTATCAAGAGCAGTGTCCATATTATACTGGAACTGGCGGACAAAATCTCGGGCCAAGTCGTCCCATGCGTGCCAATGGGTAATTTCTTGATCCATATACCACTGGGAAGCTATTCCGGTGAGGCTTTCTCTAAAATAGGCCATTAGCATCTCCTCTTTTCCACCAGCACCCCTCAGCTGGTTACAGTATCATTTCAAAAGAGCGATCTGGTCTCCGTGCCCGTTATACTTTTCAAATTTTGGCATTTTGAAGCCAGCCAGCAAGTGAACATGGGAAAACATACACAGGTCGGAGTATGAGACACTCTTTTGGCCACTCAGGCCTTGCATGTTTTTCAGGCTTTGTTCCAGGATTTTCATCTTCCGAGCAATTTCCTCTTGCTCGGGATTCTTAACAATCGTTTCTCTCTCCACTGAGAAGTCATATTATGGTGGTTGAGTAAATGAGTATGGGGTCACATATGTTATTTCTAGTTGAAGTTGTGGACCCTGAAAAGTGAACATTGGATGCTCAACATACGGCCGTGGTAAAATTGGTTGTGCTGTGGTGCAGACTTGTCACGATCCAAAATCCACTAAGGGTCGTGATGGCGCCGGACGCTGCTTTCAGGCAAGCCAACCAATTACTTAATCAAATTCTCGTTTTATTACTTTTGAAAATCTAGGATATTCCATCAAATTTAGCAATTTAAAAGATAATTGTCTCAAATCAGATTTAAATAATAAGCAGTTCAAAGAAGAGCTAGAAAAAGGAAAGCGGCACCTTAACTTAATAGCTCCATTTCTTGTTCCTGAGCGGAAGATGCAAAATACTTCAAACCATCCCAGAACCCGGTGTCACAAGTGCATGAGCACTACAGATAAGGAAATAAAATACAACATCCGTCTGAAATACAGTGGACAAGAAAGAAATACAATACACAGGAATGGACTATACTAGCTGCGGGTCGCCTCGAATAATGCAACTCACCAAGTCCCAGAATCATCCGCGCTGCTACACCTAGTAGGCCACAAGGGTTACATATACCTGTGCAACAAAAATGCACAGAAGTGTAGTATGAGTAAGAAAACAATGTGTACTCAATGAGTATCCCACCTAACCTCGAAGAAGTAGAGACGAGATGGTCAACTTCGACACTTACTAGAGGTCAATTGACAACTTACTAAAAAATGTGAGGAAATCATGGATTTATATAGCAGTTCTAATTCACGAAGCCAGAAAACAGGTAAACACCTTCGACAAATAATCAAGGATTTTCAAGGTTTACTCTTTATTATCTTATCAATTTATATCAAGCCACGAAGGGCAAATTTCCCATTTAAAATTCTCAAGCAATAATATAACATGCGCAAATCACACCGAGGCGACGGCCCGATCCAACAGAAATAAATTGTGCACTTGCCGAGGGTCGACGACGTGCCTATAGATGCATCTATTTAATCTGCCGAGGCGTTCGGCCCGTTCCATAAATAAACACATACCCTGCTCGTGAATCACGCATGTGACCCAGGTACACATAGAGGTACATGCTCAATCAGTCAATTAAGAACTTATCGGGGAGTGTTTATCCAAATAAGACCAAATTTTCCTTTAACAAATTTTAAGAAATGAAGTTTAATTCTTTTAGAAATTCACTTACTAATTCGATGTGATTTAAGCAATTCAGGCTATCAATGGGTTCATAAATAATCCAAGTATAACATGCTTTTGGGTCCTAACTACCCGGACAATAGCATAATAGTAGCTACGCACGGACTCTCGTCACCTCGTGCGTACGTAGCCCCCACAAATAGGAGCACATAATCAATTATTTCACCTATGGGGACAATTCCCTCTTACAAGGTTAGAAAGGAGACTCACCTCGCTCCGAAGATCCACAACCGGCATTCCACGCCCTTCCGAAGACTCCAATTGATGCACCACGGTCCAAAACAAGCCAACGGTTATGCAAATCCATTAATATATGCTACAAATATTCATTACAATCTAATTTATAGCAACTCCTAACTCCGATCGAAAAGTTGACCAAAATGCCCTCGGGCCCACGTGCCCGGAATCCGAAATTTTTCGAAGATAAAGCTTACCCATTACCTTAGGAACTCAAATATATAATTTTTACTAAATTCCATACTCAATATCGTGGCTAAATTCCAAGTTTACTAATTTTCTAGGTTTTCCACCAAAACCTCAAATTTACACTAATTTAAATGCTCAAATCCATACATAGTTGATGTATTTAACTCAAAATAGGTGGGGATAACTTACCTTAACGTTGATGACGAAAATCCCCCTCTTGAAGCTCCCCAAAATCGTCCATGCCAAGTGAAAGATGAGAGAAGAATGGCCAAGATCCGATTTTTTAAAACCCCTCTGCCTCCAGCTATTTTCGCACCTGCGGTCCTTTGACCGCTTCTGCGGTTCCGCAGGTGCGGTCCAAATACCGCTTCTGCGGTTCCTATCAAGCCTCCCCATTTTCGCTTCTCCGGCACACCATCCGCAGATGCGGTCCCGCTTCTGCGGAACATTGACCGCATCTGCGGTCTTCTCCAGCTGGCCCTCTTCCGTTTCTACGAATATCCTTCCGCAGATGCGGTCCCGCTTCTGCGGAATCTTGACCACATCTGCGGTCCTCGAGCCTTGACCAACCATCCGCTTCTGCGGCTTCCTTTCTGCTTCTGCGGGCCGCTTCTGCGGCTAACCCGCCGCAGAAGCGAAAATACCAGCAACCAGATCCTTCAGCTGTCCAAAATTCCAAATTTCGATCCGTTAACCACCCGGAATCCACCCGAGGCCCCCGAGACCCCAACCAGTCATACCAACCAATCCCAAAACACATTACGGGCTTGCTTGAGGCCTCAAATCACATCAAACCACACGAAAATCATGAATTACACCCCGATTCAAGCTTCATGAACTTTAGAACTTCCAACTTCTACTTTCGATGCTTAAACCTATCAAATCAAGTCCGATTGACCTCAAATTTTGCACACAAGTCATATTCGACATTACGGACCTACTACAACTTCCGGGATCGGATTCCGACCCTGATATCAAAAATTCCACTTCTGGTCAAACTTCTCAAAAACCTTCAAATTTCTATCTTTAGCCAAATGGCTCTAAAATGACCTACGGACCTCCGAATTCACTTCCAATCGCGCTCCCAACTCCAGAATCATCATACGGAGCTATTCCCGGACTCGGAATCCCAAACGGACATCGATAACACTGGAATGCACTTCAAGCCAAACTTAAGAGATTTCTCCAAAAATGCTAACTTCCACAATAGGCGCCAAAATGCTCCCGGGTTATCCAAAACCCGAACCGGGCATACGCCCAAGTCCGAAATCATTATACGAACCTGTTGGAACCTTCAGATCCCGATTCCGAGGTCGTTTACTCAAAAATATCATCCTAGTTCATTCTTCCAACTTTAAGCTTCCGAAATGAGAATTCTCTTTCCAAATCAACTCTGGACTTCCCAAAATTCAATTCCGACCACACGTACAAGTCATAATGCCCGAAATGGAGCTGCTCATGGCCTCAGGCTGCTGAACGGAGCGCTAGAACTCAAAACGACCGGTCAGGTCGTTACATTCTCTCCCACTTAAACATACGTTCGTCCTCGAACGTGCTGAGAACTACACTGAAGCAGTCTGAAATCACTGTTTAACACCTCATGCACCTTCCCGTGCTACCACAACTCAGTTGAGCGCATTTACTCGATCAATTCTGAAGATATTTCCTTTTATTCAAGCAGATAGGCCTTAGAGCCTAATTCCAACATCCGGAATTCTCTGTCAGGCCTGTTTCCAACATACGAACACCGCATCAATCACCATACGCTGTACCCAAACATGACTGCATAACTTTGCTGAATTCACACCTTGCATCATTTTACTCATCGGACCACAATAACATTTTCTGATCAACTTAGTCGAAATTCCACGAATCTGATGCTCCCATTGCACCCCATGACATACTTCGGTCTTACTCTAACTCTTACAATACCGCCACAGCGGAAGGGATGTGCAGAAATTCATAATCAACTGCCGAGTCAACCCATCATTGAGTCTATACTTCTGACAAGAAACATTACCATATTCTGAACCAAATCGTGATCTTTGCTCCTTAATATATTCCATATAGTCAGATTGCACTGATCCTAAATCCAATGATTCCATCTCATCCAGTACGAACCGCTCAGGCAATAAGCCACCCCGGACATAATCAAAAGTCCCATATGATGCTACAATGTGCCAATAGGCCACCAATTCGAACACGATACGAAAAGGGAAAAGAAAAAAAATGAACTCTGAAAAGGAATTTCAATTACCCCGCTCGCGAGTCATACATGCGACGCGGGCACACAGCTAACATGAGCTTCCCTCATAAAAATAGGAAACAAAACACATAAAAACGGATACGGGGAACTGTACTCAGCTTCACACTGTTGCGGCGCGCAACCTGATCCGAACAACATAACCATGGTGGCGTGCCACCCGATCCACCCATAAAACTCACATAAGGAGATACGCTCCGAGCTAGATTGCTCTTTTCAATAATATACCGAATATTGGTTACAAGCACACTACGTGCATAATTTCATCCCTGGGGAGACATATAGCGTCAGAAGCAACAAAACTCAAGCACACTGAGGTGCGATATACGATTTGAAGTCTCAAAGTCATCCTGCTCATATAACATCATCTCTATGCGGATCCTCAACACATAAGCAATTTCTCAAGCCGCCTCCCAACTCACACAGCGCAACGTATCACTACATGAAATATCTGACAACAGAATAACACCCTGACTACTCCTCCATAAGGAGCGCATTGCTGAATTGAACACGTTTGGCCTAATATAGAGCCCATATTCATATTTGAATCCATCCACCGACCTCAAGCCGATTCTGATCGTACCGAACTAGGCCAATGACCCTTCAAAGGTCTATACTACTCCCCTTCTACTCATAGCACACAAGGACAACCATCATAACAGGAGAAATCCTTCGCAGTCCACAACCCAATAAACTGAGTGCCCTCTAGGCATATATTCTCAAATCAACGATATCACCACAACCTTCATACTTGGTTTAAGTCTTTAATCAATCCAATGACTACCTGCCACACTTATACAATCTTCCTGTGGGACACACTACCACAACCCACCATAACAAATAACTGGGTCGTACCTCCAAACCACCGGCCGCACTAACGCTGAAAAGCGACCAAGAATAATTAACCAGGATGCAAAGCCCTTTTTACAAGACACCGATCTCAGGTGACGCTGATGACAAAACCAACTTACCTTAAACATCGAAATTCCTTTCCTGCTCCTCCGAACTGGTGACATCCTTGTCAACACCGAACTGCTACCTTGATCTTCACTGCCAATTCCATACCACTTACTACACTTAACATGCCAATATACGATAGAACTCGTTTTCCATCATAGGTTCGGAACCACTAATAGGTTAACACTCCATCATATAAAAACTTTTCACTTAACTCACTTCAGGAGATCTATAGTATCACAGGGGTGAATTCTCATAATTGTAGAATATGCAAATCTCTAAGTAGTGGTCTAAGCCACCATTGCCCTTCCGGAATCTGCTTCCACATAACAAGCCATAACAGTAGAATGCTTCTGAATAACATCGATTACGGTGGCTGACAAGCCTGATACGTACCGTCACAACTCACTTGCATAGCTCGATCACACTGAGGAAACTGATCACTAACACCAATATGCCAAATTCGATTATGGCCAATCAATCTACCTCCTTTCAATCTATCCTTGATTGCCTTATAGATAATACTAACACTATCCAACACATATCATACTCCATCTACACTCATCTCGAGTGACCTTGAATCATGAAACTATGTTATCCCGAATCCCGCGAACCATGTCATACCTTCCTTGCGCGCATATTCGCACCCTCAACTGATATGCCCATTCTGCTAATCCTTCTACGAATCCGAAGTCCTTTCTCATCTTTCTCTCAAGAGTTACACTGCGAATCAAAACATCATAGAACATTCTGGGTCTCCACTCATAAGCTGCTGCAAAAGCTTGATTCTTAACTGTACTTATAGGCTCGAAATCATTGGGCACCATACTTTATCTCTTTTTGAATCCATTAGAACCGTTACTGAGAGCCACTCGCTCTGACTTGGTCCCGAATTTAATAAACTTCATGAATCTTCCATCACATGAATACCCTCTCGGCGAAGAACCCGGCCGAATCACTTCCCTTGGAACCCACACTTACACGAGGCATAAACCTTAAATCCTTTCTCAAATTTGAACATGAGCCAACAAGGCCAACCATGGCACACCTTTAACAATCCCTTTGCTCAATTCACCACCTATGTTCTTTTCCCAATGCTAAAATAACCCATCAACATACTAATAACCAGAATCTTGTAAGTAGTTAGCCACGCACCCCAATCATAGACGGTGGGACTCTCCCACTTGGCTCGAAGCCACTATTACACAACTCCGGAATTTACCAGGATTCTTAACCTCCTATTGACATAACCTTGCGTAATCAACTGCCAAAATTCTCGATATCTTACTGTAGAAACCCCCTTTTTATACTCAGAATCACCAGCAATATTTCGCACGACCGATCCCTTCGTTGTATAACAATAGAATGCTTCGCAGAAGCTCGCCAACCATGCGATCGCTAACCTGCTCACAGCGATGAACTACCCGTAGAAATCACTCCCGACATCTTCCAGCGCTGTTACACGGGGTACAATCACTACGGCATCAATACCCCATCCTGAGTCTGAGCTCACTTTCCAGCTGCACAGGTCCATTTGCCCCTCGTGGACATCATTTAAATGTGCGACGACATCCTTCCAAATTCAAAGTTATGCTGCATCCTCCTTCATTTAAGCGGCTCTTTTCCGTTATATCAAATCTCCTGCCGCATGATAGCCCATACTTCTAATTAATCCGTAGGCTTCAATCGCTAGCCACTATAATCCCCAAATCATTCCATACTTTCCTTAAGGTGTGTAATCATCCTATCACCAAGCCCATATGCAACATCCGCCGCTCTCCCACTTTGGGCAAACTCACTTCTTTAATCAGCTACCTGACCTTTGCTTCCTATACCTGGCCCTTTTAGAATTTTTTTTTTGAACACCGCCTGACGCTTCCCACATGTCCTTCCTCGTCCTTTGATATTCAGTGGATGTCTTCAGTAAAAATCTATCTTTGTGGCACTTGAACCCACAATTGCTGCTAACTTTAAACCTTTCCGAAGGTCATCTTTATCGAACCGTCAACATTAGAAATACTGATTCAATCCTGAACCTCCGCACCCGGCGATATCTGACAGTTGTATCTCCAATACGATTTCACAATATCTTGCCCCAAAGGCGAATTATAGTAGATCATAACCCCGACAAACTTAGTACGTTCAATTAGGACAACGACACCCCATCATAGAAGAAATCTCCACCACGCTTGCAAATACCAAGTCTCATTACTTCCACCAGCCCACATCTGACCATCCTTAGTCAGCTTGCCTTTCCCCTGCCGGGAATAAGATACTGAATCTCTTGATTAAGCACTGAGTAAACCTCCCTTCAAGTCATTCACTGCCCCGACATGTGGGTAAACATCCTACCATCATATCACTACTGCGGAACAGTCATTAATGGGCATCATGGCAACTTGTGCCTAACCCCAAATCCCTCAGAAGTACCGTTACTGAGCTAAAACATTAAAATATCATTCCATAAGGCGACGATAATAATCAAATCAACTACACCGGGAGAAACATCCCGTATCACATCTGTAGTACCATCACGGTTCTTCAATTCTCGATTTATAACAAGCGGTTCGCGTCGAGTAAGATTGAGTAGGAAGGAAATAAAGGCATAAGCCCCACAGGAATCAAATCGCACGATGAGGAATCAATAAGGGAAGTACTCCAAACAGTCCTGCAGCCTCCCGAGGATAAGTACAAACGTCTCCGTACCGATCCGCGAGACTCTACTAGACTTGCTCATGACTCGTGAGACCCTAGGAACCTAGTGCTCTGATACCATGTTCTCACGACCCAAAATCCACTAAGGGTCGTGATGGCGCTGGACGCTGCTGTCAGGCAAGCCAACCAATTACTTAATCAAATTCTCGTTTTATTACTTTTGAAAATCAAGGATATTCCTTCAAATTTAGAAATTTAAAAGATAATTGTCTCAAGTCAGATTTAAATAATAAGCAGTTCAATGCAAAATACTTCAAACCATCCCAGAACCCGGTGTCACAAGTGCATGAGCATCTATAGATAAGGAAATAAAATACAACATCCGTCTGAAATACAGTGGACAAGAAATAAATACAATACACTGGAAGGGACTATACTAGCTGCGGGTCGCCTCGAATAATGCAACTCACCTAGTCCCAGAATCATCCGCGCTGCTACGCCTAGTAGGCCACAAGGGTTACATATACCTGTGCAACAAAAATGCACAGAAGTGTAGTATGAGTAAGAAAACAACGTGTACTCAATGAGTATCCCACCTAACCTCGAAGAAGTAGAGACGAGATGGTCAACTTCGACACTTACTAGAGGTCAATTGACAACTTACTAAAAAATGTGAGGAAATCATGGATTTATATAGCAGTTCTATTTCACGAAGCCAGAAAACAGGTAAACACCTTCGACAAATAATCAAGGATTTTCAAGGTTTACTCTTTATTATCTTATCAATTTATATCAAGCCACGAAGGGCAAATTTCCCATTTAAAATTTTCAAGCAACAATATAACATGCACAAATCACACCGAGGCGACGGCCCGATCCAACAAAAATAAATTGTGCACTTGCCGAGGGTCGATGGCGCGCCTATAGATGCATCTATTTAATCCGCCGAGGCGTTCGGCCCGTTCCATAAATAAACACATACCCTGCTCGCGAATCACGCATGTGACGCAGGTACAAATAGAGGTACATGCTCAATCAGTCAATTAAGAACTTATCGGGGAGTTTTTATCCAAATAAGACCAAATTTTCCTTTAACAAATTTTAAGAAATGAAGTTTAATTCTTTTAGAAATTCACTTACTAATTCGATGTGAATTAAGCAATTCAGACTATCAATGGGTTCATAAATAATCCAAGTATAACATGTTTTTGGGTCCTAACTACCCGGACAATAGCATAATAGTAGCTACGCACAGATTCTCGTCACCTCGTGCGTACGTAGCCCCCACAAATAGGAGAACATAATAAATTATTTCACCTATGGGGACAATTCCCTCTTACAAGGTTAGAAAGGAGACTCACCTCGCTTCGAAGATCCATAACCGGCATTTCACGCCCTTCCGAAGACTCCAATTGATGCACCACGCTCCAAAACTAGCCAACGGTTACGCAAATCCATTAATATATGCTCAAATATTCGTTACAATCTAATTTATTGCAACTCCTAACTCCGATCGAAAAGTTGACCAAAATGCCCTCGGGCCCACGTGCCCGGAATTCGAAATTTTTCGAAGATAAAGCTTACCCATAACCTTAGGAACTCAAATATATAATTTTTACTAAATTCCATACTCAATATCGTGGCTAAATTCCAAGTTTACTAATTTTTTAGGTTTTCCACCAAAACCTCAAATTTACACTAATTTAAATGCTCAAATCCATACATAGTTGATGTATTTAACTCAAAATAGGTGGGGATAACTTACCTTAACGTTGATGACGAAAATCCCCCTCTTGAAGCTCCCCAAAATCGCCCATGCCAAGTGAAAGATGAGAGAAGAATGGCCAAAATCCGATTTTTTAAAACCCTTCTACCTCCAGCTATTTTCGCACCTGCGGTCCTTTGACCGCTTCTGCGGTTCCGCAGGTGCGGTCCAAATACCGCTTCTGCGGTTCCTATCAAGCCTCCCCATTTTCGCTTCTGCGGCACACCATCCGCAGATGCGGTCCCGCTTCTGCGGAACATTGACCGCATCTGCGGTCTTCTCCAGCTGCCTCTCTTCCGCTTCTGCGACTATCCTTCCGCAGATGCGGTCCCGCTTCTACGAAATCTTGACCGCATCTGCGGTCCTCGAGCCTTGACCAACCATCCGCTTCTGCGGCTTCCTTTCTGCTTCTGAGGGCCGCTTCTGCGGCTAACCCACCGCAGAAGCGAAAATACCAGCAACCAGATCCTTCAGCTGTCCAAAATTCCAAATTTCGATCCATTAACCACCCTGAATCCACCCGAGGCCCCCGGGACCCCAACCAATCATACCAACCAATCCCAAAACACATTACGGGCTTGCTCGAGGCCTCAAATCACATCAAACCACACGAAAATTATGAATTACACCCCGATTCAAGCTTCATGAACTTTAGAACTTCCAACTTCTACTTTCGATGCTTAAACCTATCAAATCAAGTCTGATTGACCTCAAATTTTGCACACAAGTCATATTCGACATTACGGACCTACTGCAACTTCCGGAATCGGATTCCGACCCCGTTATCAGAAAGTCCACTTCCAGTCAAACTTCTCAAAAACCATCAAATTTCTATCTTTAGCCAAATGGCTCCAAAATGACCTACGGACCTCCGAATTCACTTCCGATCGCGCTCCCAACTCCATAATCACCATACGGAGCTATTCCCAGACTCAGAATCCCAAACGGACATCGATTACACTGAAATGCACTTCAAGCCAAACTTAAGAAATTTCTCCAAAAATGCTAACTTCCACAATAGGCGCCAAAACGCTCCCGGGTTATCCAAAACCCAAACTGGGCATATGCCCAAGTCCGAAATCATCATACGAACCTGTTGGAACCTTCAGATCCCGATTATGAGGTCGTTTACTCAAAAATCCCATCCTAGTTCATTCTTCCAACTTTAAGCTTCCGAAATGAGAATTCTCTTTCCAAATCAACTCTGGACTTCCCGAAATTCTATTCCGACCACGCGTACAAGTCATAATGCCCGAAATGGAGCTGCTCATGGCCTCAGGCTGCTGAACGGAGCGCTAGAACTCAAAACGACCGGTCGGGTCGTTACAAGACTGGTGCTGCAGAGAACATTGCTAGCTGTGCCTTTGAGGCCGGCGCCTGGGGGCGAACCACAGAAGGCATTCCGGGACCGTTAAATAGCATTGGAGGGTACCCGCACGGGATGGACGGGTTGGGCACATAGGTGTTGTTAGTCTCTCCTGACCTAGGATCAACTCAGGGAACCCAAGGATTGCACTTGGCGGTTCCCTACCATTAGACCAGGCGTCCCACATTTCCATCATGCGGAGACGTAGCATCCTATTCTCTTCAGCAATTGCTAATTCTGGTTGTGGAATAGCCGATGCCGGGCTATCCTCATGATCGATAATTGGTAGATGACTTTCGTAGGCCATAGGAACCCTGCCTTTGTGTAAGGCCCCGGAAAATTTTGCTAAGTAACCTAGGATTTCGTGGTGCCGTGTAGGCTAATTATAATATTTTTGTGCTATTAACATGGTGGGCATCAATTGGATTTGGTAAACGAGTGTATGAGTCATATACTAAGTAAGGTGGTGTGAGGCCCGTGAAAGATTTTTGCTATGAACCCGAAAGCTCGTAGTGCCAAAATAGGAATATGTGTTAGAGATATGCATTTAAAAATCAAGAATCAAAGTTTTCCAGAAAAGTGCAATTATGCGGTCTAGAACGCGGTCGCATACCAAGTATGCGGACCGCATATTTGCCGCATAGTGAGTCAGGGTGTTGGCCAAAATTGAAGTCAAATATGCGGTCAATTATGTGATCGCATAATCAAAATGTGGACCGCATAGTCGTCGCATAATTTCCTTGGGAGTTTGTGAAGGTCAGTTCTGCGGTGCACTTTGCGACCGCAGAACGTGAATGCGGACCGCATTTCTGCCGCAAACTCAGTCAGTGTGTCCAGTTTTTGGGAAGCATTTTGCAGTCCATTATGCGACCGCATGTCGACTTTGCGATTGCAAATGCAACCGCAGACCTGACTCGGGGCTCCAATTTTCTAAATTTTAAACCCGACCCCTTATCGATATATCCGGTTTGAGCATATTTCCTGATGCTTTTAGAGAGAGGGGGGTCTTAGAGAGGAAAAGTGCTTCCCATCAAAATTTCTCCATGAAACCTTGCTAATCATTGAAGATAATCAAGTGAGGCACCTAAATCTTCACGCAAAGAGATCGAAGTGTTAAGAGTTCCGGAATTTTATAAAGATTAAGGAGAGCTATATTGAGGTATGTATGGCTAAAACCCCGTCTTTTAGAAATTGAGCTTCATCGGTGTTTGTGTGACTACGGTAAGATTAAAGTTGAATTGTTAAATTGATTATTGTTCCACATGAATGTGGGGTTACTACCTTATATTTGTGAAAGATGTATTCCAATATGATCAATATGCTATTCTTGGTAACTTGAAAAGGTGCAAGGAATGTGAATCATGTATTGATATGCTTAGACAATAAATTGAGATTGAAGAATGTGAAGTATATGCTGAATTCCCTAGATTTCAAGTCAAGTTTAAATTGTGATTATTGTGCCGAATCATGAGAATTCTCCTCTATGCTTGTAACTTGAATTTCTCTTGTGTATGCCCATTATCTTAAAATTGTAAGTTTGTTGTTGAAAGTGAAGGTGATGCGGAATGTGAGTTGTGAAATGCGGCCTAGTGCCAAGAATGATGTGATAAGTTGTGGCCCCTAGTGCCTATGAAATGATATATATGAAACGAAATGATTAATGAGAAGGGAACAACGCCTTGGCAAGGCGGCCTAGCCGATCGGGCCGAGATCGGACTCCGCTCAAGATAGTGGTGGTCTTGTGAATGAATTCCGAAAAAAGGGAAAATGAGATTTTGATTGAAGCGTATGCCTCAAATGAGGCAACCTAGCCGATCGGGTCGAGATCGGACTCCGCGCAAGATAGCGGTGGTATTGTGAGCAATGATGAATAATGTGAAATGCCCCAAACTAAAAACTACGGAAAATGATGTGAAAGCTGTATGATTCCTTTATTTTGATAATGTGGTGATCGTTTGAAGCTTTTGAGTTATACTTGTGATTTCTTATTCTTGTATGAAAGTTCTTTCTAACTAGATGGTGCTTAGTTACACATACTAGTGCTATTCGATGGCACTAACGTCCCTTTTGCCGGGGGCGCTACGTCTTTAAATGGATGTAGGTGTTTCTATAGCAGGCAGTGTTGGTCGCAGCTAGTGCCGCATCTTCCTTTCAGCTGACTTGGTGAGCCCCACTTCGTTTCGGGGTCCTGTCTCATCTGTTTATCATGTACTTTATATTTGAGGTATAGCCGGAGCCTTGTTACCGGCATTTCCATATTACATTACTCTTCAGTTGTGTTTAGAGGCTCCGTAGACAGGTCGTGGGTAGTGTCGGGTATTGGAATTAAAGTAGAAATATTGATGTTTGGCAAAGATTTATAAAACTTGTAATATTTTGATAATTATGATTTAAGTTGCTAATGAAAATGAAATGGAAGTTGTTAATAAAATACTTACTAACTATGATTAATGGAGTCTATCTCCTACTTATTCGTGAATTAGTTTGGGTAGAATGAAACCTAACAGGCTTGCTCAGTCGGTTTACTCGGTTGAGCGCCGGTCGTGCTCCTTTGTTTTTAGGGCGTGACACTTTCCATCTTGTGAAGTAAGGATGGGAAGCCAGATTACCAACAAAACCAACCACCTGAACAGAGCCTGGCTAATTTGCACACCCAACAAACTTGTTAGTTTTGAGACGATTAACAGATAGGAATTCGCAAGTAGGGATGCAATGCACCCAAACAGCTAAATGCTTCTACCATGTGTTTGAACGGTTGCATGTTTCATCCCGGCCTTAACTAACCATTTTTCAATCTGTACCTCTTTTCTTTCATTTCTACCTCTCTTTAATCACTCTTGATATTCTCATTTTGCTTCTGTCGCTCTTTTATTTTTTGCACTCTCTTTTTCTCTTTTTGTTTTTGTCTCTCTTTTTTTTCCTTTTTTTTTGTCACTCTTTTCTTTCTTTTTTCTCGGTTTATTTTCACTCATTCGTTTATGGCTGTGATCGAATCCGATGAGGATTGCCTACGTATCATGACGCTGCATGAATCAGATCATTACGTAGTTCAGGAATACCAGGAACGGAGTACATAAACTAACTATTTTTTTTCTTTTTTTTTTGTTGCTCTTTTAGAACACTTAGACCATGAAAGCGTTAAGAAAAAAGATACAATTTTTTTTGCATTTCGGCTTTTTTTTTTTCTTTTTTCGAAAGAAAGGCTTTTAAAGAGGAAAGAAAACATCTTTGGATTTTTGGGTTTGATTTTTTTTTGAAATTTTCGGAAGAAAGACTTCAAAAAGAAGACAGAAAATATTTTATTTTTTGAATTTTTGGGACAAAGACTTCTAAAAAGGTAGAAAATATTTTTTGGATTTTGTTTGTTTTGTTTTCTTTTTTTTCGAATGAAAGACTTCTACAAAGAAAATATTTCAATTTTGAGTTCTCCTTATTATTTCCGAAAGCGAACTTCTGAAGAAAAGAGAAAATATTCTTGGACTTCAACTTTTCAATTTCTATGACATTTGAAAAAGAAGACCTCTAAAGGAGAAAAAGTTTTTTTTTTGTTTTTGTTTCTGGTTTTTTTAAAAAAAAATTGGGAAAAGTACTTCTGAAGAAGGGAAAGACATAGTTTTTTTTTATTTTTGATTGTTTTTTTTTGTTTCTGAATGAAAGACTTCAAATCGGAAAGAAATATTTTTGGGTTTTTAGAAAATCACTTTTTTTAAATTTGTTTGGGCTTTTCTAAGAAAAGACTTCTAAAGAACGAATTAAAGGAAAATATTTTTGGATTTTTGAAAATTGAGGGCTGAAATCGATGAGGTTTGCCTACGTATCTCACATCCGGTGAGAATCAGACCCGCGTAGTTCGTTCAGTTTTGACGGAATAGGAAAACATGACTTTTTGAAAATATTGGCTTATTTTCGTTTCTCTCTTTTTTTTTTAAAAAGATTTCGGCAGAGTTTCGGATTGTTTCAAATACCTACTTCTCACCCCTTGTTTTTTTTCTTTCTTTTTTTCTTTTCTTCTCTTCTTTTTTTTGGATTTTCTTTCCTATTCTAGAAGTCAGTCAACATGCGAGCCGAAACAAACAAATGCGCAAGTAGCATGTAAGATGCATCAGGATGGCCTTTTAAATTGGGTAAACTTATCCTAGACGGACCCAACCCCTATGTTGAGTCCCCAAAGTCAAATGCATGCGATGCAAACAAACGTACCTACTAGGGATCCGGCATGAGGCTATGTCATTCTAAGTTTTTAAACCTGGTGTATTGTTCTAGACCTGGCATACCCGAGCGGACAACTCGAGCTAGGGGGGGCAACGTACCGGTAACCAAAAGGCCATCCAGCTTTATAACTGTCCGATCCTCGTTCTAAATTAGGGTGCGACTGTCACGACCCAAAAACCGAGGAGCGAGACCGGCGCTCAACCGAGTAAACCCGACTGAGCAAGCCTGTTAGGTTTCATACTACCCAAATTCGTCTTTGAATAAAGAGGAAATGTGCACCATTAATCAAATTCTATAAATATATCATTAACGTCTTCCTTTTCATTTTCATTAGCAACTTCGTTCATAATTTTCAAGATATTACAAGTTTTATACATCTTTGCCAAATTTCAATATTTCTATTTTAATTCCAATACCCGACACCGCCCACAGCCTGTCTACGGAACCTCTAAATACAACTGAAGAGAAATATGGAAATGCCGGCAACAAGGCTCCGGCTATACCTCAAAATACAAGTACATGATAAACAAATGATACAGGACCCCGAAATAAAGTGGGGCTCACCAAGTCGGCTGAAAAGAGGATACGCCACTAGTCGCGACCAACACTGACTGTTATGGAATCACCTACATCCGTTTAAAGATGTAGTGCCCCTGGCAAAAGGGACGTTAGTACCATGGAATAGTACTAGTATGTATAACTAAACACCATCTCATTAGAAAGAACTATCATACAAGAATAAAGAAATCATAAACACAGTCTCAATAGAAAGTATATCATACAAGAATAAAGAAATCATAAGCGACAATCAAAAGCTTTAAACAAATACCACATTATCAAATAAAAGAATCCTATAACTTTCACATAGTTTCCATAGCTTTAGGTTGGGGCATTTGATATTGTTCATCATCATTCATAATACCACCGCTTTCTTGAGTGGAGTTGATTACGACCCGATCGGCTAACTTGCCTCATTTGAGACATGTACCTCAATCACAATCTCATTCTCAATTTTTGGAATTCAATATCAGCACAATACCACCATGTGTGCGACATGGTGTCCGATCAGGGCCCGATCGGCTAAGCCATCTTACCAAGACGTTGTTCCTTTTTCATTAATCATCCCATTTCAATCTGTATTTCACATATATCAATTCATAGGCACTTGGGGCCATAATTATCACATCATACTTGGCACTAGGCCATATTTCATAACTCAAGCTCTTCTTCCCCACATTTCACATCATTTCCACATATTCCACATCAATATCAATTTCAACAACAAGCCATTCAATTCAAGACGTCAAGTACACATGAGAGGAAACATGAGTCATGGGCATATAGAGTATTTCAGCAATCATACACCTCAAGTTCATTAGCAATGGGACTTTAAACACAAAGGATTCTCCCCAAAGGAGGGGACACACCAAACCATAATAGAAACACACATCAAAGTCATAACAAGCAATTACACCAATTATTCTTGAATTACTCATTTCCAATCACGACAGTTTACAATTTCAACATCGGAGTATGCAACAACTCGGGTCACATTGGAGGTACTTATAAGGCAAATCATTATCTCGAACAGCCACTTATGGCCATAAATTGAGTACAAAGCCTTTAGGCCACTTTATTTTTGAAGTCATTTACGGGAAGTAAATCAAGGCTCATTTCATAATTCGTTCACATTTTCTCATGTCATAGACATCACCAGGCACAATTATAACTCAAGTTCTCGGCATGTTGGCCACACTAATTTTTCCCAAATTCATTTCAAACATCTTTATAGATTACCAAGGATAGCATATTGAACACATTGAGACACACCTTTCACGTATATATTTTGCAACAGCAATTCATATGAAATAACAATCAAACCTCAATAAAATTTCGGTCTTAACAACATTTGCAAGGACACCAAAGGAGCTCAATTTCTAAGAAGATGGGGTTTTAGCCATACATACCTCAATAGAGCTTTCCTTAAATTCTTACAAAATTCCGGAACTCTTAGCAACTTCGACCTATTTTATGAAAATTACAAGTTGAACCAAAAATCAGAGAGATGATTAAGATTCTAGCTCATTTGAGTATATTATCAAGCACTACGTGTGCATTGTAAATTTTAGGACCCTTTTGTGAGAGATTTTTATCATCCTACACCCTATTTGTTATATTTTTAGCTCACAATCTCCCCATACCCTATACCATTTATGCATGCAAGATAATCAATCCTTATACCCATGAACCCACTTGTTAATCACTTGTTTTAATAGGAATTTCGAAATCAAGGTTAGGGCACAAGTTCTTACCTCTTAGGATGAAGGCCTAGCAAATTTTACTTGAAAATCTTCAAAGATTTGGGCAAGGATTGTTGTGACTTGGTGAGAATTTGTTTCTCCCTCTATAACTCCTTCTCCCACTCTAAATGTAGTAAAATAGCGTAAAAGGGGTCTAATGGGGTATTTTTAATGGGATGGGGTCGAGTTTTAAAAGTTAGAAAATAGGAGCCCTGACCCAATCTACGGTCTCATATGCGACCGCATAACTGGTATGCGGCCTGCAAACGGGACCGCAAAATGGCCCTCAAAACTTGAACATTCTGCCCGGGTATGCGACAAGAATGCGGTCCGCATACCTGTTCTGCGGTCGCATAATGCACCATAGAGCTGTCCCTCGCAAAATTCCAAAGAGGTTATGCGATGACTATGCGCCCGCATATTCATTATGCGATCGCATAATTGGCCGCATATCTGACCTCAAAACTAACCAACATCCTGCCTCACTATGCGGTCTGCATAGCTATTATGCGACCGCATAATGGACCACAGAAACGCGCTTTTCTGAAAAATATTTTTCCTTAACTTTTTTATGCACAGATCAATCCAAAGAATTTTGTGGATTTCTAACACATATTCCTAACTTGGCTCTACGAGATTTCGGGTTTTTGAGTAAAAATTTCACGGGGCCTTACAGTGACACTAACAGAAAAGAAGTCACGCCAGCGTACACTTCCCAGGAGATTTAGAAGACTCAGAGAGAAGAAGGGTTTCGTAACAGTTTTTATAAAGTTCAATCAATATCAAAGCGGTAAAAAGCGGAATTTAGCACATTAGGCTCAAACACATAAAAAATAGATAATAAATAAAAGCCAAGTATAACAGTTATCTAAGCTCGAATTCTGAAACCTGAACCAGAGATTCTGGGTTCATGTCCCCAGCAGAGTCACCAGAGCTGTCACACCTCCTTTTTCCCGAGGGATAGGGGAGTTTTTCCAATCAAAGTGACATTTTTCTAAATGGGATTATTTATTAGATTTAGAGTCGCCACTTGGAATAATTTATGGTGTTCCAAGTCACCGGTTTATTTTAAATCCCAATTCAAGGAAATTTTGACTCTGTTTTAAGGTCTGCGAAACCAGAAGACCGGGTAAGAAATTCTGTTAACTCGGGAAAAGGTGTAAGGCACACTCGAGTTCCGTGATTTTAGCACGGTCGCTCAACTATTAATGATTGGCCTAATTATCTGATTTAATACATATTTAAACTTATTATGCATTTTTAGTTTTTAACCGCTTTTAGTTAAATATTTAAACCGCTTTTAGTATTTATGGAATTTGTTTGAACAAGTCGCGATGTCGCGCACTCGTTTGTTTTTGTACGCATTGTGAATCGGCCACGTGAAATGCACCCGCGATTTACAACATGTTAATTTTATTATTATCATTTGAAGTGATGTTCGAGTCATGTGAAACGCACACTCGAGTTGGGAATTATGTATCACGACCATGCCACGGGAACCGTACCCAAAGTCGCGACGATTTATTAATCGCGCCTAAAGAACACTACGACATTTGAATTATTTTGTAAACAAATTTAAGATTATTGTGAGGCCAAAAGTTATGAAAATCACTTTGTGGATGAAGTATACTAATTGATCAATATAAATTAATATTCGAGATGAACTATTAAAGTATTTGTGGTTTTGAAGTTATGAGGCAATGGGTCAGCTTTATGAAAATAGTAGAATTATTGGGCCGGCGAACTAAACTCATTGGGCCTACATCTCATCTCCACTTCAGGATTACGCCACAGCCCAACAAACAAAATCAAAGCAATTGAACACCCTACGGCCCAACCTTGTTACATGCAAAGTTCTTAACCTTAAAATATCGTTGTTAAAGTCAAACACCTATTCTAATGAAAACTTGTAGCACAAAAATGACTTACTGTAGCATGTTAAACTTATGCAACTACATTCAAGCTAAGTAAAATTTCAAACAGTAGTAAAGACGCAGAATTCTACTAGACAACTTCAAAATCATAGACTAAACAGAGGCATTTTATGTACTCTTCTTTCTACAGATGAAACCACAAAGTCCAAGCACCCCATAGACACGATTACATACGTAGCCACAAAAGAAATCAAGACATTTTTAAACTTAATACAGATTTACAATTCTGCTTGCTTTCAAAAGCTTTCGTGAAAATAATGTAAAAACCGACAAAATTTCATTATGCAAACAACAGTCAGGTTAATTTACCTTGCTAATATCATTTCAAGCATGAATTAGTAATCTTAGAAATTAAATAATCATCAACAATAACCATCAAATTATCCATTAACATTTACAATTCGAACATCTAACTTTAACATACTGATAATTTCAGAACTTAACAAAGAGGGAATTTCAAACCAATTTAACAATTATACATGCTAGATCTATGAATTTGAACATAATTGAAACATAAACAAGTAAGATTTCTTATTCATGATTCACTAAAAGGTAACAGAGGTGCATAACGTACCTAGATAGCAAGGAATAAACGAGATTGACCAAATAAAAGGTCTGGAGCCTTAATGATGAACTCAACTACAATTCGAGGGGATACCGCAGCAAACAACAGCCAACTCACTCTTTTGGAGGAACCCAGAACTTAGAACAGCTTTGAAATCATCTCTTCTACAACTTCTCTTCTTCTTTCTTTTTTTGGAAAATTGTTGTTTCAAATTCGAAATCAACTTTCGAATTCGCAAAAACTTTGTTTTTTAGCTCTTTTTGAATGCTTGTGGGAGTCTCTGTATGAATTTTTTTGTGTGTGTATTAGTGGGTGGAGGTGAGAAATGAGAATGAAGAATGAGAAGAGGTGGATGCTGGTTAGGATTTTCTAAAAGGGGGGGGGGGGGGGTTGGGGTGGGGAGGATCGGTT